>NW_027017570.1:0-61660 GCF_036013445.1 Caloenas nicobarica
CCGACAGAGCCCAACAGGGCCCGACAGAGCCCGACAGGGCCCGACAGGGCCCAGTAGAGCCCGACAGAGCCCGACAGAGCCCAGTAGAGCCCAGTAGAGCCCGACAGGGCCCGACAGGGCCCGACAGGGCCCAGTAGAGCCCGACAGGGCCCGACAGGGCCCGACAGAGCCCGACAGAGCCCGACAGGGCCCGACAGGGCCCGACAGTGCCCAGTAGAGCCCGACAGAGCCCGACAGAGCCCGACAGAGCCCGACAGGGCCCGACAGGGCCCAGTAGAGCCCGACAGAGCCCGACAGGGCCCGACAGAGCCCGACAGAGCCCGGCAGGGCCCGACAGAGCCCGACAGGGCCCGACAGATCCCGACAGAGCCCGACAGGGCACGACAGAGCCCGACAGAGCCCGACAGGGCCCGACAGAGCCCGACAGAGCCCGACAGAGCCCGACAGAACCCGACAGAGCCCGACAGAGCCCGACAGGGCCCAGTAGAGACCGACAGAGCCCGACAGAGCCCATTAGAGCCCGACAGAGCCCGACAGAGCCCGACAGAGCCCGACAGAGCCCGACAGAGCCCGACAGAGACCAGTTGAGCCCGACAGAGCCCGACAGAGCCCGACAGAGCCCGACAGGGCCCGACAGGGCCCAGTAGAGCCCGACAGAGCCCGACAGAGCCCGACAGAGCCCAGTAGAGCCCGACAGAGCCCGACAGAGCCCGACAGAGCCCGACAGGGCCCGACAGAGCCCGACAGAGCCCGACAGGGCCCGACAGGGCCCGACAGAGCCCGACAGGGCCCGACAGAGCCCGATTGAGCCCGACAGAGCCCGACAGGGCCCGACAGAGCCTGACAGAGCCCGACAGGGCCCAGTAGAGCCCGACAGAGCCCGACAGAGCCCGACAGAGCCCGACAGAGCCCAGTAGAGCCCGACAGAGCCCGAGAGAGCCCGACAGAGCCCGACAGAGCCCGACAGGGCCCGACAGAGCCCGACAGAGCCCGACAGGGCCCGACAGGGCCCGACAGGGCCCGACAGAGCCCAGTAGAGCCCGACAGAGCCCGACAGAGCCCGACAGAGCCCGACAGGGCCCGACAGGGCCCAGTAGAGCCCGACAGAGCCCGACAGAGCCCGAAAGAGCCCAGTAGAGCCCGACAGAGCCCGACAGGGCCCGACAGAGCCCGACAGGGCCCAGTAGAGCCCGACAGAGCCCGACAGAGCCCAGTAGAGCCCAGTAGAGCCCGACAGAGCCCGACAGAGCCCGACAGGGCCCGACAGAGCCCGACAGAGCCCGACAGGGCCCGTCAGGGCCCGACAGGGCCCAGTAGAGCCCGAAAGAGCCCGACAGAGCCCAGTAGAGCCCAGTAGAGCCCGACAGGGCCCGACAGGGCCCGACAGAGCCCAGTAGAGCCCGACAGAGCCCGACAGAGCCTGACAGAGCCCGACAGGGCCCGACAGGGCCCGACAGAGCCCGACAGAGCCCGACAGGGCCCAGTAGAGCCCGACAGAGCCCGACAGAGCCCGACAGAGCCCGACAGAGCCCGACAGGGCCCAGTAGAGCCCGACAGAGCCCGACAGAGCCTGACAGAGCCCGACAGGGCCCGACAGGGCCCGACAGAGCCCGACAGAGCCCGACAGGGCCCAGTAGAGCCCGACAGAGCCCGACAGAGCCCGACAGGGCCCGACAGAGTCTGACAGAGCCCGACAGGGCCCAGTAGAGCCCGACAGAGCCCGACAGAGCCCGACAGAGCCCAACAGAGCCCGACAGAGCCCAGTAGAGCCCGACAGAGCCCGACAGAGCCCGACAGAACCAGACAGGGCCCGACAGAGCCCGAAAGAGCCCGACAGGGCCCGACAGGGCCCGACAGAGCCCGACAGAGCCCGACAGAGCCCGACAGGGCCCAGTAGAGCCCGACAGAGCCCGACAGAGCCCGACAGAGCCCGACAGGGCCCAGTAGAGCCCGACAGAGCCCGACAGAGCCCGACAGAGCCCGACAGGGCCCGACAGGGCCCAGTAGAGCCCGACAGAGCCCGACAGAGCCCGACAGAGCCCGACAGGGCCCGACAGGGCCCAGTAGAGCCCGACAGAGCCCGACAGAGCCCAACAGAGCCCAGTAGAGCCCGACAGAGCCCGACAGGGCCCGACAGAGCCCGACAGGGCCCAGTAGAGCCCGACAGAGCCCGACAGAGCCCAGTAGAGCCCAGTAGAGCCCGACAGAGCCCGACAGAGCCCGACAGAGCCCGACAGGGCCCGACAGAGCCCGACAGAGCCCGACAGGGCCCGACAGAGCCCGACAGGGCCCGACAGGGCCCGACAGAGCCCGACAGGGCCCGACAGAGCCCGACAGGGCCCGACAGGGCCCGACAGAGCCCGACAGAGCCCGACAGAGCCCGACAGGGCCCAGTAGAGCCCGACAGAGCCCGACAGAGCCTGACAGAGCCCGACAGGGCCCGACAGGGCCCGACAGAGCCCGACAGAGCCCGACAGGGCCCAGTAGAGCCCGACAGAGCCTGACAGAGCCCGACAGGGCCCGACAGGCCCCGACAGAGCCCGACAGGGCCCGACAGAGCCCGACAGAGCCCGACAGGGCCCAGTAGAGCCCGACAGAGCCCGACAGAGCCCAACAGAGCCCGACAGAGCCCAACAGAGCCCGACAGAGCCCGACAGAGCCCGACAGGGCCCGACAGAGCCCGACAGGGCCCGACAGGGCCCGACAGAGCCCGACAGAGCCCGACAGAGCCCGACAGGGCCCAGTAGAGCCCGACAGAGCCCGACAGAGCCCGACAGAGCCCGACAGAGACCAGTAGAGCCCGACAGAACCCGACAGAGCCCGACAGAGCCCGACAGAGCCCAGTAGAGCCCGACAGAGCCCGACAGGGCCCGACAGGGCCCGACAGGGCCCAGTAGAGCCCGACAGAGCCCGACAGAGCCCAGTAGAGCCCAGTAGAGCCCGACAGAGCCCGACAGAGCCCGACAGAGCCCGACAGGGCCCGACAGAGCCCGACAGAGCCCGACAGGGCCCGACAGAGCGCGACAGGGCCCGACAGGGCCCAGTAGAGCCCGACAGAGCCCGACAGAGCCCAGTAGAGCCCAGTAGAGCCCGACAGGGCCCGACAGGGCCCGACAGGGCCCAGTAGAGCCCGACAGAGCCCGACAGAGCCTGACAGAGCCCGACAGGGACCGACAGGGCCCGACAGAGCCCGACAGAGCCCGACAGAGCCCGACAGAGCCTGACAGAGCCCGACAGGGCCCATTAGAGCCCGACAGAGCCCGACAGAGCCCGACAGAGCCCAGTAGAGCCCGACAGAGCCCGAGAGAGCCCGACAGAGCCCGACAGAGCCCGACAGGGCCCGACAGAGCCCGACAGAGCCCGACAGGGCCCGACAGAGCCCGACAGAGCCCGACAGAGCCCGACAGGGCCCGACAGAGCCCGACAGGGCCCGACAGGGCCCGACAGGGCCCGACAGGGCCCAACAGAGCCCAGTAGAGCCCGACAGAGCCCGACAGAGCCCGACAGAGCCCGACAGGGCGCGACAGGGCCCAGTAGAGCCCGACAGAGCCCGACAGAGCCCGACAGAGCCCGACAGGGCCCGACAGGGCCCGACAGGGCCCAGTAGAGCCCGACAGAGCCCGACAGAGCCCGACAGAGCCCGACAGGGCCCAGTAGAGCCCGACAGAGCGCGACAGAGCCCGACAGAGCCCGACAGGGCCCGACAGAGCCCGACAGAGCCCGACAGAGCCCGACAGGGCCCAGTAGAGCCCGACAGAGCCCGACAGAGCCCGACAGAGCCCGACAGAGCCCGACAGAGTCCGACAGGGCCCAGTAGAGCCCGACAGAGCCCGACAGAGCCCGACAGAGCCCGACAGGGCCCGACAGAGCCCGACAGAGCCCAGTAGAGCCCGACAGAGCCGAGAGGGCCCGACAGAGCCCGACAGAGCCCGACAGAGCCCGACAGAGCCCGACAGGGGCCGACAGAGCCCGACAGAGCCCGACAGGGCCCAGTAGAGCCCGACAGAGCCCGACAGAGCCCGACAGAACCCGACAGGGCCCAGTAGAGCCCGACAGAGCCCGACAGAGCCCGACAGGGCCCGACAGAGCCCGACAGAGCCCGACAGCGCCCGACAGGGCCCAGTAGAGCCCGACAGAGCCCGACAGAGCCCGACAGAGCCCAGTAGAGCCCGACAGAGCCCGAAAGAGCCCGACAGAGCCCGACAGGGCCCGACAGAGCCCGACAGAGCCCGACAGGGCCCGACAGGGCCCAGTAGAGCCCGACAGAGCCCGACAGAGCCCGACAGAGCCCGACAGGGCCCGACAGAGCCCGACAGAGTCCGACAGGGCCCAGTAGAGCCCGACAGAGCCCGACAGAGCCCGACAGGGCCCGACAGGGCCCGACAGAGCCCGACAGAGCCCGACAGGGCCCGACAGGGCCCGACAGTGCCCAGTAGAGCCCGACAGAGCCCGACAGAGCCCGACAGAGCCCGACAGGGCCCGACAGGGACCGACAGGGCCCAGTAGAGCCCGACAGAGCCCGACAGGGCCCGACAGAGCCCGACAGAGCCCGACAGGGCCCGACAGAGCCCGACAGGGCCCGACAGATCCCGACAGAGCCCGACAGGGCACGACAGAGCCCGACAGAGCCCGACAGGGCCCGACAGAGCCCGACAGAGCCCGACAGAGCCCGACAGAACCCGACAGAGCCCGACAGAGCCCGACAGGGCCCGACAGAGCCCGACAGGGCCCAGTAGAGACCGACAGAGCCCGACAGAGCCCAGTAGAGCCCAGTAGAGCCCGACAGAGCCCGACAGAGCCCGACAGAGCCCGACAGAACCCGACAGAGCCCGACAGAGACCAGTTGAGCCCGACAGAGCCCGACAGAGCCCGACAGAGCCCGACAGGGCCCGACAGGGCCCGACAGGGCCCAGTAGAGCCCGACAGAGCCCGACAGAGCCCGACAGAGCCCAGTAGAGCCCGACAGAGCCCGACAGAGCCCGACAGAGCCCGACAGGGCCCGACAGAGCCCGACAGAGCCCGACAGGGCCCGACAGGGCCCGACAGAGCCCGACAGGGCCCGACAGAGCCCGACAGAGCCCGACAGAGCCCGACAGGGCCCGACAGAGCCTGACAGAGCCCGACAGGGCCCATTAGAGCCCGACAGAGCCCGACAGAGCCCGACAGAGTCCAGTAGAGCCCGACAGAGCCCGAGAGAGCCCGACAGAGCCCGACAGAGCCCGACAGGGCCCGACAGAGCCCGACAGAGCCCGACAGGGCCCGACAGAGCCCGACAGAGCCCGACAGAGCCCGACAGGGCCCGACAGAGCCCGACAGAGCCCGACAGGGCCCGACAGGGCCCGACAGGGCCCGACAGAGCCCAGTAGAGCCCGACAGAGCCCGACAGAGCCCGACAGAGCCCGACAGGGCGCGACAGGGCCCAGTAGAGCCCGACAGAGCCCGACAGAGCCCGACAGAGCCCGACAGGGCCCGACAGGGCCCGACAGAGCCCAGTAGAGCCCGACAGAGCCCGACAGAGCCCGACAGAGCCCGACAGGGCCCAGTAGAGCCCGACAGAGCCCGACAGAGCCCGACAGAGCCCGACTGGGCCCGACAGAGCCCGACAGAGCCCGACAGAGCCCGACAGGGCCCAGTAGAGCCCGACAGAGCCCGACAGAGCCCGACAGAACCCGTCAGAGCCCGACAGAGCCCGACAGAGCCCGACAGAGCCCGACAGAGTCCGACAGGGCCCAGTAGAGCCCGACAGAGCCCGACAGAGCCCGACAGAGCCCGACAGGGCCCGACAGAGCCCGACAGAGCCCAGTAGAGCCCGACAGAGCCGAGAGGGCCCGACAGAGCCCGACAGAGCCCGACAGAGCCCGACAGAGCCCGACAGGGGCCGACAGAGCCCGACAGAGCCCGACAGGGCCCAGTAGAGCCCGACAGAGCCCGACAGAGCCCGACAGAACCCGACAGGGCCCAGTAGAGCCCGACAGAGCCCGACAGGGCCCGACAGAGCCCGACAGAGCCCGACAGCGCCCGACAGGGCCCAGTAGAGCCCGACAGAGCCCGACAGAGCCCGACAGAGCCCAGTAGAGCCCGACAGAGCCCGAAAGAGCCCGACAGAGCCCGACAGGGCCCGACAGAGCCCGACAGAGCCCGATCAGGGCCCAGTAGAGCCCGACAGAGCCCGACAGAGCCCGACAGAGCCCGACAGGGCCCGACAGAGTCCGACAGAGCCCGACAGGGCCCGACAGAGCCTGACAGGGCCCGACAGAGCCCGACAGAGCCCGACAGAGCCCGACAGGGCCCAGTAAAGCCCGACAGAGCCCGACAGAGCCCGACAGAGCCCAGTAGAGCCCAACAGAGCCCGACAGAGCCCGACAGAGCCCGACAGGGTCCGACAGGGCCCGACAGAGCCCGACAGAGCCCGACAGGGCCCGACAGAGCCCGACAGAGCCCGACAGAGCCCGACAGAGCCCGACAGAGCCCGACAGGGCCCAGTAGAGCCCGACAGAGCCCGACAGAGCCCGACAGAACCCGTCAGAGCCCGACAGAGCCCGACAGAGCCCGACAGAGCCCGACAGAGTCCGACAGGGCCCAGTAGAGCCCGACAGAGCCCGACAGAGCCCGACAGAGCCCGACAGGGCCCGACAGAGCCCGACAGAGCCCGACAGGGCCCGACAGGGCCCAGTAGAGCCCGACAGAGCCGAGAGGGCCCGACAGAGCCCGACAGAGCCCGACAGAGCCCGACAGAGCCCGACAGGGGCCGAAAGAGCCCGACAGAGCCCGATCAGGGCCCGACAGAGCCCGACAGGGCCCGACAGAGCCCGACAGAGCCCGACAGGGCCCGACAGGGCCCAGTAGAGCCCGACAGAGCCGAGAGGGCCCGACAGAGCCCGACAGAGCCCGACAGAGCCCGACAGAGCCCGACAGGGCCCGACAGAGCCCGACAGAGCCCGATCAGGGCCCAGTAGAGCCCGACAGAGCCCGACAGAGCCCGACAGAGCCCGACAGGGCCCGACAGAGTCCGACAGAGCCCGACAGGGCCCGACAGAGCCCGACAGGGCCCGACAGAGCCCGACAGAGCCCGACAGAGCCCGACAGGGCCCAGTAGAGCCCGACAGAGCCCGACAGAGCCCGACAGAGCCCAGTAGAGCCCGACAGAGCCCGAAAGAGCCCGACAGAGCCCGACAGGGCCCGACAGAGCCCGACAGAGCCCGATCAGGGCCCAGTAGAGCCCGACAGAGCCCGACAGAGCCCGACAGAGCCCGACAGGGCCCGACAGAGTCCGACAGAGCCCGACAGGGCCCGACAGAGCCCGACAGGGCCCGACAGAGCCCGACAGAGCCCGACAGAGCCCGACAGGGCCCAGTAGAGCCCGACAGAGCCCGACAGAGCCCGACAGAGCCCAGTAGAGCCCGACAGAGCCCGACAGAGCCCGACAGAGCCCGACAGGGCCCGACAGGGCCCGACAGAGCCCGACAGAGCCCGACAGGGCCCGACAGAGCCCGACAGGGCCCAGTAGAGCCCGACAGAGCCCGACAGAGCCCGACAGAGCCCGACAGAGCCCAGTAGAGCCCGACAGAGCCCGACAGAGCCCGACAGAGCCCAGTAGAGCCCGACAGAGCCCGACAGGGCCCGACAGAGCCCGACAGGGCCCAGTAGAGCCCGACAGAGCCCGACAGAGCCCAGTAGAGCCCAGTAGAGCCCGACAGAGCCCGACAGAGCCCGACAGGGCCCGACAGAGCCCGACAGAGCCCGACAGAGCCCGACAGAGCCCGACAGGGCCCGACAGGGCCCAGTAGAGCCCGAAAGAGCCCAACAGAGCCCAGTAGAGCCCAGTAGAGCCCGACAGGGCCCGATAGGGCCCGACAGAGCCCAGTAGAGCCCGACAGAGCCCGACAGAGCCTGACAGAGCCCGACAGGGCCCGACAGGGCCCGACAGAGCCCGACAGAGCCCGACAGGGCCCAGTAGAGCCCGACAGAGCCCGACAGAGCCCGACAGAGCCCGACAGAGCCCGACAGGGCCCAGTAGAGCCCGACAGAGCCCGACAGAGCCTGACAGAGCCCGACAGGGCCCGACAGGGCCCGACAGAGCCCGACAGGGCCCGACAGAGCCCGACAGAGCCCGACAGGGCCCAGTAGAGCCCGACAGAGCCCAACAGAGCCCGACAGAGCCCAGTAGAGCCCGACAGAGCCCGACAGAGCCCGACAGGGCCCGACAGAGCCCGACAGGGCCCGACAGGGCCCGACAGAGCCCGACAGAGCCCGACAGGGCCCAGTAGAGCCCGACAGAGCCCGACAGAGCCCGACAGAGCCCGACAGAGCCCAGTAGAGCCCTACAGAACCCGACAGAGCCCGACAGAGCCCGACAGAGCCCAGTAGAGCCCGACAGAGCCCGACAGGGCCCGACAGGGCCCGACAGAGCCCGACAGAGACCAGTTGAGCCCGACAGAGCCCAGTAGAGCCCGACAGAGCCCGACAGGGCCCGACAGGGCCCGACAGGGCCCAGTAGAGCCCGACAGAGCCCGACAGAGCCCGACAGAGCCCAGTAGAGCCCGACAGAGCCCGACAGAGCCCGACAGAGCCCGACAGGGCCCGACAGAGCCCGACAGAGCCCGACAGGGCCCGACAGGGCCCGTCAGAGCCCGACAGGGCCCGACAGAGCCCGACAGAGCCCGACAGAGCCCGACAGGGCCCGACAGAGCCTGACAGAGCCCGACAGGGCCCAGTAGAGACCGACAGAGCCCGACAGAGCCCGACAGAGCCCGACAGAGCCCAGTAGAGCCTGACAGAGCCCGACAGAGCCCGACAGAGCCCGACAGAGCCCGACAGGGCCCGACAGAGCCCGACAGAGCCCGACAGGGCCCGACAGAGCCCGACAGAGCCCGACAGGGCCCAGTAGAGCCCGACAGAGCCCGACAGAGCCCGACAGAGCCCGACAGAGCCCGACAGGGCCCAGTAGAGCCCGACAGAGCCCGACAGAGCCTGACAGAGCCCGACAGGGCCCGACAGGGCCCGACAGAGCCCGACAGGGCCCGACAGAGCCCGACAGAGCCCGACAGGGCCCAGTAGAGCCCGACAGAGCCCAACAGAGCCCGACAGAGCCCAGTAGAGCCCGACAGAGCCCGACAGAGCCCGACAGGGCCCGACAGAGCCCGACAGGGCCCGACAGGGCCCGACAGAGCCCGACAGAGCCCGACAGGGCCCAGTAGAGCCCGACAGAGCCCGACAGAGCCCGACAGAGCCCGACAGAGCCCAGTAGAGCCCTACAGAACCCGACAGAGCCCGACAGAGCCCGACAGAGCCCAGTAGAGCCCGACAGAGCCCGACAGGGCCCGACAGGGCCCGACAGAGCCCGACAGAGACCAGTTGAGCCCGACAGAGCCCAGTAGAGCCCGACAGAGCCCGACAGGGCCCGACAGGGCCCGACAGGGCCCAGTAGAGCCCGACAGAGCCCGACAGAGCCCGACAGAGCCCAGTAGAGCCCGACAGAGCCCGACAGAGCCCGACAGAGCCCGACAGGGCCCGACAGAGCCCGACAGAGCCCGACAGGGCCCGACAGGGCCCGTCAGAGCCCGACAGGGCCCGACAGAGCCCGACAGAGCCCGACAGAGCCCGACAGGGCCCGACAGAGCCTGACAGAGCCCGACAGGGCCCAGTAGAGACCGACAGAGCCCGACAGAGCCCGACAGAGCCCGACAGAGCCCAGTAGAGCCTGACAGAGCCCGACAGAGCCCGACAGAGCCCGACAGAGCCCGACAGGGCCCGACAGAGCCCGACAGAGCCCGACAGGGCCCGACAGAGCCCGACAGAGCCCGACAGAGCCCGACAGGGCCCGACAGGGCCCGACAGGGCCCGACAGAGCCCAGTAGAGCCCGACAGAGCCCGACAGAGCCCGACAGAGCCCGACAGGGCCCGACAGGGCCCAGTAGAGCCCGACAGAGCCCGTCAGAGCCCGAAAGAGCCCAGTAGAGCCCGACAGAGCCCGACAGGGCCCGACAGAGCCCGACAGGGCCCAGTAGAGCCCGACAGAGCCCGACAGAGCCCAGTAGAGCCCAGTAGAGCCCGACAGAGCCCGACAGAGCCCGACAGGGCCCGACAGAGCCCGACAGAGCCCGACAGGGCCCGACAGGGCCCGACAGGGCCCAGTAGAGCCCGAAAGAGCCCGACAGAGCCCAGTAGAGCCCAGTAGAGCCCGACAGGGCCCGACAGGGCCCGACAGAGCCCAGTAGAGCCCGACAGATCCCGACAGAGCCTGACAGAGCCCGACAGGGCCCGACAGGGCCCGACAGAGCCCGACAGAGCCCGACAGGGCCCAGTAGAGCCCGACAGAGCCTGACAGAGCCCGACAGAGCCCGACAGAGCCCGACAGGGCCCAGTAGAGTCCGACAGAGCCCGACAGAGCCTGACAGAGCCCGACAGGGCCCGACAGGGCCCGACAGAGCCCGACAGAGCCCGACAGGGCCCAGTAGAGCCCGACAGAGCCCGACAGAGCCCGACAGGGCCCGACAGAGCCCGACAGAGCCCGACAGGGCCCAGTAGAGCCTGACAGAGCCCGACAGAGCCCGACAGAGCCCAACAGAGCCCGACAGAGCCCAGTAGAGCCCGACAGAGCCCGACACAGCCCGACAGAACCCGACAGGGCCCGACAGAGCCCGAAAGAGCCCGACAGGGCCCGACAGGGCCCGACAGAGCCCGACAGAGCCCGACAGAGCCCGACAGGGCCCAGTAGAGCCCGACAGAGCCCGACAGAGCCCGACAGAGCCCGACAGAGCCCGACAGAACCCGACAGAGCCCGACAGAGCCCGACAGAGCCCAGTAGAGCCCGACAGAGCCCGACAGGGCCCGACAGGGCCCGACAGGGCCCAGTAGAGCCCGACAGAGCCCGACAGAGCCCAGTAGAGCCCAGTAGAGCCCGACAGAGCCCGACAGAGCCCGACAGAGCCCGACAGGGCCCGACAGAGCCCGACAGGGCCCGACAGGGCCCGACAGTGCCCAGTAGAGCCCGACAGAGCCCGACAGAGCCCGACAGAGCCCGACAGGGCCCGACAGAGCCCGACAGAGCCCGACAGGGCCCGACAGGGCCCGACAGAGCCCTAGTAGAGCCCGACAGAGCCCGACAGAGCCCGACAGAGCCCGACAGGGCCCGACAGAGCCCGACAGAGCCCGACAGGGCCCGACAGAGCCCGACAGAGCCCGACAGGGCCCAGTAGAGCCCGACAGAGCCCGACAGAGCCCGACAGAGCCCGACAGGGCCCGACAGGGCCCAGTAGAGCCCGACAGAGCCCGACAGAGCCCAACAGAGCCCAGGAGAGCCCGACAGAGCCCGACAGGGCCCGACAGAGCCCGACAGGGCCCAGTAGAGCCCGACAGAGCCCGACAGAGCCCAGTAGAGCCCAGTAGAGCCCGACAGAGCCCGACAGAGCCCGACAGAGCCCGACAGAGCCCGACAGAGCCCGACAGAGCCCGACAGGGCCCGACAGAGCCCGACAGGGCCCGACAGGGCCCAGTAGAGCCCGAAAGAGCCCGACAGAGCCCAGTAGAGCCCAGTAGAGCCCGACAGGGCCCGACAGGGCCTGACAGAGCCCAGTAGAGCCCGACAGAGCCCGACAGAGCCTGACAGAGCCCGACAGGGCCCGACAGGGCCCGACAGAGCCCGACAGGGCCCAGTAGAGCCCGACAGAGCCCGACAGAGCCTGACAGAGCCCGACAGGGCCCGACAGGCCCCGACAGAGCCCGACAGGGCCCGACAGAGCCCGACAGAGCCCGACAGGGCCCAGTAGAGCCCGACAGAGCCCGACAGAGCCCGACAGAGCCCAACAGAGCCCGACAGAGCCCAACAGAGCCCGACAGAGCCCGACAGAGCCCGACAGGGCCCGACAGAGCCCGACAGGGCCCGACAGGGCCCGACAGAGCCCGACAGAGCCCGACAGAGCCCGACAGGGCCCAGTAGAGCCCGACAGAGCCCGACAGAGCCCGACAGAGCCCGACAGAGCCCAGTAGAGCCCGACAGAACCCGACAGAGCCCGACAGAGCCCGACAGAGCCCAGTAGAGCCCGACAGAGCCCGACAGGGCCCGACAGGGCCCGACAGGGCCCAGTAGAGCCCGACAGAGCCCGACAGAGCCCAGTAGAGCCCAGTAGAGCCCGACAGAGCCCGACAGAGCCCGACAGAGCCCGACAGGGCCCGACAGAGCCCGACAGAGCCCGACAGGGCCCGACAGAGCGCGACAGGGCCCGACAGGGCCCAGTAGAGCCCGACAGAGCCCGACAGAGCCCAGTAGAGCCCAGTAGAGCCCGACAGGGCCCGACAGGGCCCGACAGGGCCCAGTAGAGCCCGACAGAGCCCGACAGAGCCTGACAGAGCCCAACAGGGACCGACAGGGCCCGACAGAGCCCGACAGAGCCCGACAGGGCCCAGTAGAGCCCGACAGAGCCCGACAGAGCCCGACAGAGCCCGACAGGGCCCAGTAGAGCCCGACAGAGCCCGACAGAGCCCGACAGAGCCCGACAGGGCCCGACAGGGCCCGACAGAGCCCGACAGAGCCCGACAGGGCCCAGTAGAGCCCGACAGAGCCCGACAGAGCCCGACAGGCCCCGACAGGGCCCGACAGAGCCCGACAGAGCCCGACAGGGCCCGACAGGGCCCGACAGAGCCCAGTAGAGCCCGACAGAGCCCGACAGGGCCCGACAGAGCCCGACAGAGCCCGACAGGGCCCGACAGAGCCCGACAGATCCCGACAGAGCCCGACAGAGCCCGACAGAGCCCGACAGGGCACGACAGAGCCCGACAGAGCCCGACAGGGCACGACACAGCCCGACAGAGCCCGACAGAGCCCGACAGAACCCGACAGAGCCCGACAGAGCCCGACAGGGCCCAGTAGAGACCGACAGAGCCCGACAGAGCCCAGTAGAGCCCAGTAGAGCCCGACAGAGCCCGACAGAGCCCGACAGAACCCGACAGAGCCCGACAGAGACCAGTTGAGCCCGACAGAGCCCGACAGAGCCCGACAGAGCCCGACAGGGCCCGACAGGGCCCAGTAGAGCCCGACAGAGCCCGACAGAGCCCGACAGAGCCCGACAGAGCCCAGTAGAGCCCGACAGAGCCCGACAGAGCCCGACAGGGCCCGACAGGGCCCGACAGGGCCCGACAGAGCCCGATCAGGGCCCAGTAGAGCCCGACAGAGCCCGACAGAGCCCGACAGAGCCCTACAGGGCCCGACAGAGCCCGACAGGGCCCGACAGAGCCCGACAGAGCCCGACAGAGCCCGACAGGGCACGACAGAGCCCGACAGAGCCCGACAGGGCACGACAGAGCCCGACAGAGCCCGACAGAGCCCGACAGAACCCGACAGAGCCCAGTAGAGCCCGACAGGGCCCGACAGGGCCCGACAGGGCCCGACAGGGCCCAGTAGAGCCCGACAGAGCCCGACAGGGCCCGACAGAGCCCGACAGAGCCCGACAGGGCCCAGTAGAGCCCGACAGATCCCGACAGAGCCCGACAGAGCCCGACAGGGCCCGACAGAGCCCGACAGAGCCCGACAGGGCCCGACAGAGCCCGACAGAGCCCAGTAGAGCCCGACAGAGCCCGACAGAGCCCGACAGGGCCCGACAGAGCCCGACAGAGCCCAGTAGAGCCCGACAGGGCCCGACAGAGCCCGACAGAGCCCGACAGAGCCCGACAGGGCCCAGTAGAGCCCGACAGATCCCGACAGAGCCCGACAGAGCCCGACAGGGCCCGACATGGCCCGACAGAGCCCAACAGAGCACGACAGAGCCCGACAGGGCCCGACAGGGCCCGACAGAGCCCGACAGGGCCCAGTAGAGCCCGACAGAGCCCGACAGAGCCCGACAGAGCCCAGTAGAGCCCGACAGAGCCCGACAGAGCCCGACAGAGCCCAACAGGGCCCGACAGAGCCCGACAGGGCCTGACAGGGCCCGACAGAGCCCGACAGAGCCCGACAGGGCCCGACAGAGCCCGACAGGGCCCAGTAGAGCCCGACAGAGCCCGACAGAGCCCGACAGAGCCCAGTAGAGCCCGACAGAGCCCGACAGAGCCCGACAGAGCCCAGTAGAGCCTGACAGAGCCCGACAGGGCCCGACAGGGCCCGACAGGGCCCAGTAGAGTCCGACAGAGCCCGACAGAGCCCAGTAGAGCCCAGTAGAGCCCGACAGAGCCCGACAGAGCCCGAGAGAGCCCGACAGGGCCCGACAGAGCCCGACAGAGCCCGACAGGGCCCGACAGGGCCCGACAGGGCCCAGTAGAGCCCGAAAGAGCCCGACAGAGCCCAGGAGAGCCCAGTAGAGCCCGACAGGGCCCGACAGGGCCCGACAGGGCCCAGTAGAGCCCGACAGAGCCCGACAGAGCCTGACAGAGCCCGACAGGGCCCGACAGGGCCCGACAGAGCCCGACAGAGCCCGACAGAGCCCAGTAGAGCCCGACAGAGCCCGACAGAGCCCGACAGAGCCCGACAGAGCCCGACAGGGCCCAGTAGAGCCCGACAGAGCACGACAGGGCCCGACAGGGCCCAGTAGAGCCCGACAGAGCCCGACAGAGCCCGACAGAGCCCGACAGAGCCCAGTAGAGCCCGACAGAACCCGACAGAGCCCGACAGAGCCCGACAGAGCCCAGTAGAGCCCGACAGAGCCCGACAGGGCCCGACAGGGCCCGACAGGGCCCAGTAGAGCCCGACAGAGCCCGACAGAGCCCAGTAGAGCCCAGTAGAGCCCGACAGAGCCCGACAGAGCCCGACAGAGCCCGACAGGGCCCGACAGAGCCCGACAGAGCCCGACAGGGCCCGACAGAGCGCGACAGGGCCCGACAGGGCCCAGTAGAGCCCAGTAGAGCCCGACAGGGCCCGACAGGGCCCGACAGGGCCCAGTAGAGCCCGACAGAGCCCGACAGAGCCTGACAGAGCCCAACTAGGGACCGACAGGGCCCGACAGAGCCCGACAGAGCCCGACAGGGCCCAGTAGAGCCCGACAGAGCCCGACAGAGCCCGACAGAGCCCGACAGGGCCCAGTAGAGCCCGACAGAGCCCGACAGAGCCCGACAGGGCCCGACAGGGCCCGACAGAGCCCGACAGAGCCCGACAGGGCCCAGTAGAGCCCGACAGAGCCCGACAGAGCCCGACAGGGCCCGACAGGGCCCGACAGAGCCCGACAGAGCCCGACAGGGCCCGACAGGGCCCGACAGAGCCCAGTAGAGCCCGACAGAGCCCGACAGAGCCCGACAGAGCCCGACAGGGCCCGACAGGGCCCGACAGGGCCCAGTAGAGCCCGACAGAGCCCGACAGGGCCCGACAGAGCCCGACAGAGCCCGACAGGGCCCGACAGAGCCCGACAGATCCCGACAGAGCCCGACAGAGCCCGACAGGGCACGACAGAGCCCGACAGAGCCCGACAGGGCACGACAGAGCCCGACAGAGCCCGACAGAGCCCGACAGAACCCGACAGAGCCCGACAGAGCCCGACAGGGCCCAGTAGAGACCGACAGAGCCCGACAGAGCCCAGTAGAGCCCAGTAGAGCCCGACAGAGCCCGACAGAGCCCGACAGAACCCGACAGAGCCCGACAGAGACCAGTTGAGCCCGACAGAGCCCGACAGAGCCCGACAGAGCCCGACAGGGCCCGACAGGGCCCAGTAGAGCCCGACAGAGCCCGACAGAGCCCGACAGAGCCCAGTAGAGCCCGACAGAGCCCGACAGAGCCCGACAGGGCCCGACAGAGCCCGACAGAGCCCGACAGGGCCCGACAGAGCCCGATCAGGGCCCAGTAGAGCCCGACAGAGCCCGACAGAGCCCGACAGAGCCCGACAGGGCCCGACAGAGCCCGACAGAGCCCGACAGGGCCCGACAGAGCCCGACAGGGCCCGACAGAGCCCGACAGGGCCCGACAGAGCCCGACAGAGCCCGACAGAGCCCAGTAGAGCCCGACAGGGCCCGACAGGGCCCAGTAGAGCCCGACAGAGCCCGACAGGGCCCGACAGAGCCCGACAGAGCCCGACAGAGCCCGACAGGGCCCAGTAGAGCCCGACAGATCCCGACAGAGCCCGACAGAGCCCGACAGGGCCCGACAGAGCCCGACAGAGCCCGACAGGGCCCGACAGAGCCCGACAGAGCCCAGTAGAGCCCGACAGAGCCCGACAGAGCCCGACAGGGCCCGACAGAGCCCGACAGAGCCCAGTAGAGCCCGACAGGGCCCGACAGAGCCCGACAGAGCCCGACAGAGCCCGACAGAGCCCGACAGGGCCCAGTAGAGCCCGACAGATCCCGACAGAGCCCGACAGAGCCCGACAGGGCCCGACATGGCCCGACAGAGCCCGACAGAGCACGACAGAGCCCGACAGGGCCCGACAGGGCCCGACAGAGCCCGACAGGGCCCAGTAGAGCCCGACAGAGCCCGACAGAGCCCGACAGAGCCCAGTAGAGCCCGACAGAGCCCGACAGAGCCCGACAGAGCCCGACAGGGCCCGACAGAGCCCGACAGGGCCTGACAGGGCCCGACAGAGCCCGACAGAGCCCGACAGGGCCCGACAGAGCCCGACAGGGCCCAGTAGAGCCCGACAGAGCCCGACAGAGCCCGACAGAGCCCGACAGAGCCCAGTAGAGCCCGACAGAGCCCGACAGAGCCCGACAGAGCCCAGTAGAGCCTGACAGAGCCCGACAGGGCCCGACAGGGCCCGACAGGGCCCAGTAGAGTCCGACAGAGCCCGACAGAGCCCAGTAGAGCCCAGTAGAGTCCGACAGAGCCCGACAGAGCCCGAGAGAGCCCGACAGGGCCCGACAGAGCCCGACAGAGCCCGACAGGGCCCGACAGGGCCCGACAGGGCCCAGTAGAGCCCGAAAGAGCCCGACAGAGCCCAGGAGAGCCCAGTAGAGCCCGACAGGGCCCGACAGGGCCCGACAGGGCCCAGTAGAGCCCGACAGAGCCCGACAGAGCCTGACAGAGCCCGACAGGGCCCGACAGGGCCCGACAGAGCCCGACAGAGCCCGACAGAGCCCAGTAGAGCCCGACAGAGCCCGACAGAGCCCGACAGAGCCCGACAGAGCCCGACAGAGCCCAGTAGAGCCCGACAGAGCACGACAGGGCCCGACAGGGCCCGACAGAGCCCGACAGGGCCCAGTAGAGCCCGACAGAGCCCGACAGAGCCCAGTAGAGCCCAGTAGAGCCCGACAGGGCCCGACAGGGCCCGACAGGGCCCAGTAGAGCCCGACAGAGCCCGACAGAGCCCGACAGAGCCCGACAGGGCCCGACAGAGCCCGACAGAGCCCCACAGGGCCCAGTAGAGCCCGACAGAGCCCGACAGAGCCCGACAGGGCCCGACAGGGCCCGACAGAGCCCGACAGAGCCCGACAGGGCCCGACAGGGCCCGACAGTGCCCAGTAGAGCCCGACAGAGCCCGACAGAGCCCGACAGAGCCCGACAGGGCCCGACAGGGACCGCCAGGGCCCAGTAGAGCCCGACAGAGCCCGACAGGGCCCGACAGAGCCCGACAGAGCCCGACAGGGCCCGACAGAGCCCGACAGGGCCCGACAGAGCCCGACAGAGCCCGACAGAGCCCGACAGGGCACGACAGAGCCCGACAGAGCCCGACAGGGCCCGACAGAGCCCGACAGAGCCCGACAGGGCACGACAGAGCCCGACAGAGCCCGACAGGGCCCGACAGAGCCCGACAGAGCCCGACAGAGCCCGACAGAGCCCGACAGAACCCGACAGAGCCCGACAGAGCCCGACAGGGCCCGACAGAGCCCGACAGGGCCCAGTAGAGACCGACAGAGCCCGACAGAGCCCAGTAGAGCCCAGTAGAGCCCGACAGAGCCCGACAGAGCCCGACAGAGCCCGACAGAACCCGACAGAGCCCGACAGAGACCAGTTGAGCCCGACAGAGCCCGACAGAGCCCGACAGAGCCCGACAGGGCCCGACAGGGCCCGACAGGGCCCAGTAGAGCCCGACAGAGCCCGACAGAGCCCGACAGAGCCCAGTAGAGCCCGACAGAGCCCGACAGAGCCCGACAGAGCCCGACAGGGCCCGACAGAGCCCGACAGAGCCCGACAGGGCCCGACAGGGCCCGACAGAGCCCGACAGGGCCCGACAGAGCCCGACAAAGCCCGACAGAGCCCGACAGGGCCCGACAGAGCCCGACAGAGCCCGACAGAGCCCAGTAGAGCCCGACAGAGCCCGACAGAGCCCGACAGAGCCCAGTAGAGCCCGACAGAGCCCGAGAGAGCCCGACAGAGCCCGACAGAGCCCTACAGGGCCCGACAGAGCCCGACAGAGCCCGACAGGGCCCGACAGAGCCCGACAGAGCCCGACAGAGCCCGACAGAGCCCGACAGAGCCCGACAGGGCCCAGTAGAGCCCGACAGAGCCCGACAGAGCCCGACAGAGCCCGACAGGGCCCGACAGAGCCCGACAGAGCCCGACAGGGCCCAGTAGAGCCCGACAGAGCCCGACAGAGCCCGACAGAACCCGTCAGAGCCCGACAGAGCCCGACAGAGCCCGACAGAGCCCGACAGAGTCCGACAGGGCCCAGTAGAGCCCGACAGAGCCCGACAGAGCCCGACAGAGCCCGACAGGGCCCGACAGAGCCCGACAGAGCCCGACAGGGCCCGACAGGGCCCAGTAGAGCCCGACAGAGCCGAGAGGGCCCGACAGAGCCCGACAGAGCCCGACAGAGCCCGACAGAGCCCGACAGGAGCCGACAGAGCCCGACAGAGCCCGACAGGGCCCAGTAGAGCCCGACAGAGCCCGACAGAGCCCGACAGAACCCGACAGGGCCCAGTAGAGCCCGACAGAGCCCGACAGAGCCCGACAGAGCCCGACAGGGCCCGACAGGGCCCGACAGAGCCCGACAGCGCCCGACAGGGCCCAGTAGAGCCCGACAGAGCCCGACAGAGCCCGACAGAGCCCAGTAGAGCCCGACAGAGCCCGAAAGAGCCCGACAGAGCCCGACAGGGCCCGACAGAGCCCGACAGAGCCCGATCAGGGCCCAGTAGAGCCCGACAGAGCCCGACAGAGCCCGACAGAGCCCGACAGGGCCCGACAGAGTCCGACAGAGCCCGACAGGGGCCGACAGAGCCCGACAGGGCCCGACAGAGCCCGACAGAGCCCGACAGAGCCCGACAGAGCCCAGTAGAGCCCGACAGAGCCCGACAGAGCCCGACAGAGCCCGACAGGTCCCGACAGGGCCCGACAGAGCCCGACAGAGCCCGACAGGGCCCGACAGAGCCCGACAGGGCCCAGTAGAGCCCGACAGAGCCCGACGGAGCCCGACAGAGCCCGACAGAGCCCAGTAGAGCCCGACAGAGCCCGACAGAGCCCGACAGAGCCCAGTAGAGCCCGACAGAGCCCGACAGGGCCCGACAGAGCCCGACAGGGCCCAGTAGAGCCCGACAGAGCCCGACAGAGCCCAGTAGAGCCCAGTAGAGCCCGACAGAGCCCGACAGAGCCCGACAGAGCCCGACAGAGCCCGACAGAGCCCGACAGATCCCTACAGGGCCCGACAGGGCCCGACAGGGCCCAGTAGAGCCCGAAAGAGCCCAACAGAGCCCAGTAGAGCCCAGTAGATCCCGACAGGGCCCGATAGGGCCCGACAGAGCCCAGTAGAGCCCGACAGAGCCCGACAGAGCCTGACAGAGCCCGACAGGGCCCGACAGGGCCCGACAGAGCCCGACAGAGCCCGACAGGGCCCAGTAGAGCCCGACAGAGCCCGACAGAGCCCGACAGAGCCCGACAGAGACCGACAGGGCCCAGTAGAGCCCGACAGAGCCCGACAGAGCCTGACAGAGCCCGACAGGGCCCGACAGGGCCCGACAGAGCCCGACAGGGCCCGACAGAGCCCGACAGAGCCCGACAGGGCCCAGTAGAGCCCGACAGAGCCCAACAGAGCCCGACAGAGCCCAGTAGAGCCCGACAGAGCCCGACAGAGACCGACAGGGCCCGACAGAGCCCGACAGGGCCCGACAGGGCCCGACAGAGCCCGATAGAGCCCGACAGAGCCCGACAGGGCCCAGTAGAGCCCGACAGAGCCCGACAGAGCCCGACAGAGCCCGACAGAGCCCAGTAGAGCCCGACAGAACCCGACAGAGCCCGACAGAGCCCGACAGAGCCCAGTAGAGCCCGACAGAGCCCGACAGGGCCCGACAGGGCCCGACAGGGCCCAGTAGAGCCCGACAGAGCCCGACAGAGCCCAGTAGAGCCCAGTAGAGCCCGACAGAGCCCGACAGAGCCCGACAGAGCCCGACAGGGCCCGACAGAGCCCGACAGAGCCCAACAGGGCCCGACAGAGCCCGACAGGGCCCGACAGGGCCCAGTAGAGCCCGACAGAGCCCGACAGAGCCCAGTAGAGCCCAGTAGAGCCCGACAGGGCCCGACAGGGCCCGACAGGGCCCAGTAGAGGCCGACAGGGCCCGACAGGGCCCGACAGAGCCCGACAGAGCCCGACAGGGCCCGACAGGGCCCGACAGTGCCCAGTAGAGCCCGACAGAGCCCGACAGAGCCCGACAGAGCCCGACAGGGCCCGACAGGGCCCAGTAGAGCCCGACAGAGCCCGACAGGGCCCGACAGAGCCCGACAGAGCCCGGCAGGGCCCGACAGAGCCCGACAGGGCCCGACAGAGCCCGACAGAGCCCGACAGGGCACGACAGAGCCCGACAGAGCCCGACAGGGCCCGACAGAGCCCGACAGAGCCCGACAGAGCCCGACAGAGCCCGACAGAGCCCGACAGAGCCCGACAGGGCCCGACAGAGCCCGACAGGGCCCAGTAGAGACCGACAGAGCCCGACAGAGCCCATTAGAGCCTAGTAGAGCCCGACAGAGCCCGACAGAGCCCGTCAGAACCCGACAGAGCCCGACAGAGACCAGTTGAGCCCGACAGAGCCCGACAGAGCCCGACAGAGCCCGACAGGGCCCGACAGGGCCCGACAGGGCCCAGTAGAGCCCGACAGAGCCCGACAGAGCCCGACAGAGCCCAGTAGAGCCCGACAGAGCCCGACAGAGCCCGACAGAGCCCGACAGGGCCCGACAGAGCCCGACAGAGCCCGACAGGGCCCGACAGGGCCCGACAGAGCCCGACAGGGCCCGACAGAGCCCGATTGAGCCCGACAGAGCCCGACAGGGCCCGACAGAGCCTGACAGAGCCCGACAGGGCCCAGTAGAGCCCGACAGAGCCCGACAGAGCCCGACAGAGCCCGACAGAGCCCAGTAGAGCCCGACAGAGCCCGAGAGAGCCCGACAGAGCCCGAGAGAGCCCGACAGGGCCCGACAGAGCCCGACAGAGCCCGACAGGGCCCGACAGGGCCCGACAGGGCCCGACAGAGCCCAGTAGAGCCCGACAGAGCCCGACAGAGCCCGACAGAGCCCGACAGGGCCCGACAGGGCCCAGTAGAGCCCGACAGAGCCCGACAGAGCCCGAAAGAGCCCAGTAGAGCCCGACAGAGCCCGACAGGGCCCGACAGAGCCCGACAGGGCCCAGTAGAGCCCGACAGAGCCCGACAGAGCCCAGTAGAGCCCAGTAGAGCCCGACAGAGCCCGACAGAGCCCGACAGGGCCCGACAGAGCCCGACAGAGCCCGACAGGGCCCGTCAGGGCCCGACAGGGCCCAGTAGAGCCCGAAAGAGCCCGACAGAGCCCAGTAGAGCCCAGTAGAGCCCGACAGGGCCCGACAGGGCCCGACAGAGCCCAGTAGAGCCCGACAGAGCCCGACAGAGCCTGACAGAGCCCGACAGGGCCCGACAGGGCCCGACAGAGCCCGACAGAGCCCGACAGGGCCCAGTAGAGCCCGACAGAGCCCGACAGAGCCCGACAGAGCCCGACAGGGCCCAGTAGAGCCCGACAGAGCCCGACAGAGCCTGACAGAGCCCGACAGGGCCCGACAGGGCCCGACAGAGCCCGACAGAGCCCGACAGGGCCCAGTAGAGCCCGACAGAGCCCGACAGAGCCCGACAGGGCCCGACAGAGTCTGACAGAGCCCGACAGGGCCCAGTAGAGCCCGACAGAGCCCGACAGAGCCCGACAGAGCCCAACAGAGCCCGACAGAGCCCAGTAGAGCCCGACAGAGCCCGACAGAGCCCGACAGAACCAGACAGGGCCCGACAGAGCCCGAAAGAGCCCGACAGGGCCCGACAGGGCCCGACAGAGCCCGACAGAGCCCGACAGAGCCCGACAGGGCCCAGTAGAGCCCGACAGAGCCCGACAGAGCCCGACAGAGCCCAGTAGAGCCCGACAGAACCCGACAGAGCCCGACAGAGCCCGACAGAGCCCAGTAGAGCCCGACAGAGCCCGACAGGGCCCGACAGGGCCCGACAGGGCCCAGTAGAGCCCGACAGAGCCCGACAGAGCCCAGTAGAGCCCAGTAGAGCCCGACAGAGCCCGACAGAGCCCGACAGAGCCCGACAGGGCCCGACAGAGCCCGACAGGGCCCGACAGGGCCCGACAGTGCCCAGTAGAGCCCGACAGAGCCCGACAGAGCCCGACAGAGCCCGACAGAGCCCGACAGGGCCCGACAGAGCCCGACAGAGCCCGACAGGGCCCGACAGGGCCCGACAGAGCCCTAGTAGAGCCCGACAGAGCCCGACAGAGCCCGACAGAGCCCGACAGGGCCCGACAGAGCCCGACAGAGCCCGACAGGGCCCGACAGAGCCCGACAGAGCCCGACAGGGCCCAGTAGAGCCCGACAGAGCCCGACAGAGCCCGACAGAGCCCGACAGGGCCCGACAGGGCCCAGTAGAGCCCGACAGAGCCCGACAGAGCCCAACAGAGCCCAGTAGAGCCCGACAGAGCCCGACAGGGCCCGACAGGGCCCGACAGGGCCCAGTAGAGCCCGACAGAGCCCGACAGAGCCCAGTAGAGCCCAGTAGAGCCCGACAGAGCCCGACAGAGCCCGACAGAGCCCGACAGGGCCCGACAGAGCCCGACAGAGCCCGACAGGGCCCGACAGAGCCCGACAGGGCCCGACAGAGCCCGACAGAGCCCGACAGGGCCCGACAGAGCCCGACAGGGCCCGACAGGGCCCGACAGAGCCCGACAGAGCCCGACAGAGCCCGACAGGGCCCAGTAGAGCCCGACAGAGCCCGACAGAGCCTGACAGAGCCCGACAGGGCCCGACAGGGCCCGACAGAGCCCGACAGAGCCCGACAGGGCCCAGTAGAGCCCGACAGAGCCCGACAGAGCCTGACAGAGCCCGACAGGGCCCGACAGGCCCCGACAGAGCCCGACAGGGCCCGACAGAGCCCGACAGAGCCCGACAGGGCCCAGTAGAGCCCGACAGAGCCCGACAGAGCCCGACAGAGCCCGACAGAGCCCAACAGAGCCCGACAGAGCCCGACAGAGCCCGACAGGGCCCGACAGAGCCCGACAGGGCCCGACAGGGCCCGACAGAGCCCGACAGAGCCCGACAGAGCCCGACAGGGCCCAGTAGAGCCCGACAGAGCCCGACAGAGCCCGACAGAGCCCGACAGAGACCAGTAGAGCCCGACAGAACCCGACAGAGCCCGACAGAGCCCGACAGAGCCCAGTAGAGCCCGACAGAGCCCGACAGGGCCCGACAGGGCCCGACAGGGCCCAGTAGAGCCCGACAGAGCCCGACAGAGCCCAGTAGAGCCCAGTAGAGCCCGACAGAGCCCGACAGAGCCCGACAGAGCCCGACAGGGCCCGACAGAGCCCGACAGAGCCCGACAGGGCCCGACAGAGCGCGACAGGGCCCGACAGGGCCCAGTAGAGCCCGACAGAGCCCGACAGAGCCCAGTAGAGCCCAGTAGAGCCCGACAGGGCCCGACAGGGCCCGACAGGGCCCAGTAGAGCCCGACAGAGCCCGACAGAGCCTGACAGAGCCCGACAGGGACCGACAGGGCCCGACAGAGCCCGACAGAGCCCGACAGAGCCCGACAGAGCCCGACAGGGCCCAGTAGAGCCCGACAGAGCCCGACAGAGCCCGACAGAGCCCGACAGGGCCCGACAGGGCCCGACAGAGCCCGACAGAGCCCGACAGGGCCCAGTAGAGCCCGACAGAGCCCGACAGAGCCCGACAGAGCCCGACAGAGCCCAGTAGAGCCCGACAGAACCCGACAGAGCCCGACAGAGCCCGACAGAGCCCAGTAGAGCCCGACAGAGCCCGACAGGGCCCGACAGGGCCCGACAGGGCCCAGTAGAGCCCGACAGAGCCCGACAGAGCCCAGTAGAGCCCAGTAGAGCCCGACAGAGCCCGACAGGGCCTGACAGAGCCCGACAGGGCCCGACAGGCCCCGACAGAGCCCGACAGGGCCCGACAGAGCCCGACAGAGCCCGACAGGGCCCAGTAGAGCCCGACAGAGCCCGACAGAGCCCAACAGAGCCCGACAGAGCCCAACAGAGCCCGACAGAGCCCGACAGAGCCCGACAGGGCCCGACAGAGCCCGACAGGGCCCGACAGGGCCCGACAGAGCCCGACAGAGCCCGACAGAGCCCGACAGGGCCCAGTAGAGCCCGACAGAGCCCGACAGAGCCCGACAGAGCCCGACAGAGCCCAGTAGAGCCCGACAGAACCCGACAGAGCCCGACAGAGCCCGACAGAGCCCAGTAGAGCCCGACAGAGCCCGACAGGGCCCGACAGGGCCCGACAGGGCCCAGTAGAGCCCGACAGAGCCCGACAGAGCCCAGTAGAGCCCAGTAGAGCCCGACAGAGCCCGACAGAGCCCGACAGAGCCCGACAGAGCCCGACAGAGCCCGACAGGGCCCGACAGAGCCCGACAGAGCCCGACAGGGCCCGACAGAGCGCGACAGGGCCCGACAGGGCCCAGTAGAGCCCGACAGAGCCCGACAGAGCCCAGTAGAGCCCAGTAGAGCCCGACAGGGCCCGACAGGGCCCGACAGGGCCCAGTAGAGCCCGACAGAGCCCGACAGAGCCTGACAGAGCCCGACAGGGACCGACAGGGCCCGACAGAGCCCGACAGAGCCCGACAGAGCCCGACAGAGCCCGACAGGGCCCAGTAGAGCCCGACAGAGCCCGACAGAGCCCGACAGAGCCCGACAGGGCCCGACAGGGCCCGACAGAGCCCGACAGAGCCCGACAGGGCCCAGTAGAGCCCGACAGAGCCCGACAGAGCCCGACAGAGCCCGACAGGGCCCAGTAGAGCCCGACAGAGCCCGACAGAGCCCGACAGAGCCCGACAGAGCCCAGTAGAGCCCGACAGAACCCGACAGAGCCCGACAGAGCCCGACAGAGCCCAGTAGAGCCCGACAGAGCCCGACAGGGCCCGACAGGGCCCGACAGGGCCCAGTAGAGCCCGACAGAGCCCGACAGAGCCCAGTAGAGCCCAGTAGAGCCCGACAGGGCCCGACAGGGCCCGACAGAGCCCAGTAGAGCCCGACAGAGCCCAACAGAGCCTGACAGAGCCCGACAGGGCCCGACAGGGCCCGACAGAGCCCGACAGAGCCCGACAGGGCCCAGTAGAGCCCGACAGAGCCCGACAGGCCCCGACAGAGCCCGACAGGGCCCGACAGAGCCCGACAGAGCCCGACAGGGCCCAGTAGAGCCCGACAGAGCCCGACAGAGCCCAACAGAGCCCGACAGAGCCCAACAGAGCCCGACAGAGCCCGACAGAGCCCGACAGGGCCCGACAGAGCCCGACAGGGCCCGACAGGGCCCGACAGAGCCCGACAGAGCCCGACAGAGCCCGACAGGGCCCAGTAGAGCCCGACAGAGCCCGACAGAGCCCGACAGAGCCCGACAGAGCCCAGTAGAGCCCGACAGAACCCGACAGAGCCCGACAGAGCCCGACAGAGCCCAGTAGAGCCCGACAGAGCCCGACAGGGCCCGACAGGGCCCGACAGGGCCCAGTAGAGCCCGACAGAGCCCGACAGAGCCCAGTAGAGCCCAGTAGAGCCCGACAGAGCCCGACAGAGCCCGACAGAGCCCGACAGGGCCCGACAGAGACCGACAGAGACCGACAGGGCCCGACAGAGCGCGACAGGGCCCGACAGGGCCCAGTAGAGCCCGACAGAGCCCGACAGAGCCCAGTAGAGCCCAGTAGAGCCCGACAGGGCCCGACAGGGCCCGACAGGGCCCAGTAGAGCCCGACAGAGCCCGACAGAGCCTGACAGAGCCCGACAGGGACCGACAGGGCCCGACAGAGCCCGACAGAGCCCGACAGGGCCCAGTAGAGCCCGACAGAGCCCGACAGAGCCCGACAGAGCCCGACAGGGCCCAGTAGAGCCCGACAGAGCCCGACAGAGCCCGACAGAGCCCGACAGGGCCCGACAGGGCCCGACAGAGCCCGACAGAGCCCGACAGGGCCCAGTAGAGCCCGACAGAGCCCGACAGAGCCCGACAGAACCCGACAGGGCCCAGTAGAGCCCGACAGAGCCCGACAGAGCCCGACAGAGCCCGACAGAGCCCAGTAGAGCCCGACAGAACCCGACAGAGCCCGACAGAGCCCGACAGAGCCCAGTAGAGCCCGACAGAGCCCGACAGGGCCCGACAGGGCCCGACAGGGCCCAGTAGAGCCCGACAGAGCCCGACAGAGCCCAGTAGAGCCCAGTAGAGCCCGACAGAGCCCGACAGAGCCCGACAGAGCCCGACAGGGCCCGACAGAGCCCGACAGAGCCCAACAGGGCCCGACAGAGCCCGACAGGGCCCGACAGGGCCCAGTAGAGCCTGACAGAGCCCGACAGAGCCCAGTAGAGCCCAGTAGAGCCCGACAGGGCCCGACAGGGCCCGACAGGGCCCAGTAGAGCCCGACAGAGCCCGACAGAGCCCGACAGAGCCCGACAGGGCCCGACAGAGCCCGACAGAGCCCGACAGGGCCCGACAGGGCCCAGTAGAGCCCGACAGAGCCCGACAGAGCCTGACAGGGCCCGACAGGGCCCGACAGAGCCCGACAGAGCCCGACAGGGCCCGACAGGGCCCGACAGTGCCCAGTAGAGCCCGACAGAGCCCGACAGAGCCCGACAGAGCCCGACAGGGCCCGACAGGGCCCAGTAGAGCCCGACAGAGCCCGACAGGGCCCGACAGAGCCCGACAGAGCCCGGCAGGGCCCGACAGAGCCCGACAGGGCCCGACAGAGCCCGACAGAGCCCGACAGGGCACGACAGAGCCCGACAGAGCCCGACAGGGCCCGACAGAGCCCGACAGAGCCCGACAGAACCCGACAGAGCCCGACAGAGCCCGACAGGGCCCGACAGAGCCCGACAGGGCCCAGTAGAGACCGACAGAGCCCGACAGAGCCCAGTAGAGCCCAGTAGAGCCCGACAGAGCCCGACAGGGCCCGACAGAGCCCGACAGAGCCCGACAGGGCCCAGTAGAGCCCGACAGAGCCCGACAGAGCCCGACAGAGCCCGACAGGGCCCGACAGGGCCCAGTAGAGCCCGACAGAGCCCGACAGAGCCCAACAGAGCCCAGTAGAGCCCGACAGAGCCCGACAGGGCCCGACAGAGCCCGACAGGGCCCAGTAGAGCCCGACAGAGCCCGACAGAGCCCAGTAGAGCCCAGTAGAGCCCGACAGAGCCCGACAGAGCCCGACAGAGCCCGACAGGGCCCGACAGAGCCCGACAGAGCCCGACAGGGCCCGACAGAGCCCGACAGGGCCCGACAGAGCCCGACAGAGCCCGACAGGGCCCGACAGAGCCCGACAGGGCCCGACAGAGCCCGACAGGGCCCGACAGGGCCCGACAGAGCCCGACAGAGCCCGACAGAGCCCGACAGGGCCCAGTAGAGCCCGACAGAGCCCGACAGAGCCTGACAGAGCCCGACAGGGCCCGACAGGGCCCGACAGAGCCCGACAGAGCCCGACAGGGCCCAGTAGAGCCCGACAGAGCCCGACAGGGCCTGACAGAGCCCGACAGGGCCCGACAGGCCCCGACAGAGCCCGACAGGGCCCGACAGAGCCCGACAGAGCCCGACAGGGCCCAGTAGAGCCCGACAGAGCCCGACAGAGCCCAACAGAGCCCGACAGAGCCCAACAGAGCCCGACAGAGCCCGACAGAGCCCGACAGGGCCCGACAGAGCCCGACAGGGCCCGACAGGGCCCGACAGAGCCCGACAGAGCCCGACAGAGCCCGACAGGGCCCAGTAGAGCCCGACAGAGCCCGACAGAGCCCGACAGAGCCCGACAGAGCCCAGTAGAGCCCGACAGAACCCGACAGAGCCCGACAGAGCCCGACAGAGCCCAGTAGAGCCCGACAGAGCCCGACAGGGCCCGACAGGGCCCGACAGGGCCCAGTAGAGCCCGACAGAGCCCGACAGAGCCCAGTAGAGCCCAGTAGAGCCCGACAGAGCCCGACAGAGCCCGACAGAGCCCGACAGGGCCCGACAGAGCCCGACAGGGCCCGACAGGGCCCGACAGAGCGCGACAGGGCCCGACAGGGCCCAGTAGAGCCCGACAGAGCCCGACAGAGCCCAGTAGAGCCCAGTAGAGCCCGACAGAGCCCGACAGAGCCTGACAGAGCCCGACAGGGACCGACAGGGCCCGACAGAGCCCGACAGAGCCCGACAGAGCCCGACAGAGCCCGACAGGGCCCAGTAGAGCCCGACAGAGCCCGACAGAGCCCGACAGAGCCCGACAGGGCCCGACAGGGCCCGACAGAGCCCGACAGAGCCCGACAGGGCCCAGTAGAGCCCGACAGAGCCCGACAGAGCCCGACAGAGCCCGACAGGGCCCAGTAGAGCCCGACAGAGCCCGACAGAGCCCGACAGAGCCCGACAGAGCCCAGTAGAGCCCGACAGAACCCGACAGAGCCCGACAGAGCCCGACAGAGCCCAGTAGAGCCCGACAGAGCCCGACAGAGCCTGACAGAGCCCGACAGGGCCCGACAGGGCCCGACAGAGCCCGACAGAGCCCGACAGGGCCCAGTAGAGCCCGACAGAGCCCGACAGGCCCCGACAGAGCCCGACAGGGCCCGACAGAGCCCGACAGAGCCCGACAGGGCCCAGTAGAGCCCGACAGAGCCCGACAGAGCCCAACAGAGCCCGACAGAGCCCAACAGAGCCCGACAGAGCCCGACAGAGCCCGACAGGGCCCGACAGAGCCCGACAGGGCCCGACAGGGCCCGACAGAGCCCGACAGAGCCCGACAGAGCCCGACAGGGCCCAGTAGAGCCCGACAGAGCCCGACAGAGCCCGACAGAGCCCGACAGAGCCCAGTAGAGCCCGACAGAACCCGACAGAGCCCGACAGAGCCCGACAGAGCCCAGTAGAGCCCGACAGAGCCCGACAGGGCCCGACAGGGCCCGACAGGGCCCAGTAGAGCCCGACAGAGCCCGACAGAGCCCAGTAGAGCCCAGTAGAGCCCGACAGAGCCCGACAGAGCCCGACAGAGGCCGACAGGGCCCGACAGAGACCGACAGAGACCGACAGGGCCCGACAGAGCGCGACAGGGCCCGACAGGGCCCAGTAGAGCCCGACAGAGCCCGACAGAGCCCAGTAGAGCCCAGTAGAGCCCGACAGGGCCCGACAGGGCCCGACAGGGCCCAGTAGAGCCCGACAGAGCCCGACAGAGCCTGACAGAGCCCGACAGGGACCGACAGGGCCCGACAGAGCCCGACAGAGCCCGACAGGGCCCAGTAGAGCCCGACAGAGCCCGACAGAGCCCGACAGAGCCCGACAGAGCCCAGTAGAGCCCGACAGAGCCCGACAGAGCCCGACAGGGCCCGACAGGGCCCGACAGAGCCCGACAGAGCCCGACAGGGCCCAGTAGAGCCCGACAGAGCCCGACAGAGCCCGACAGAGCCCGACAGGGCCCAGTAGAGCCCGACAGAGCCCGACAGAGCCCGACAGAGCCCGACAGAGCCCAGTAGAGCCCGACAGAACCCGACAGAGCCCGACAGAGCCCGACAGAGCCCAGTAGAGCCCGACAGAGCCCGACAGGGCCCGACAGGGCCCGACAGGGCCCAGTAGAGCCCGACAGAGCCCGACAGAGCCCAGTAGAGCCCAGTAGAGCCCGACAGAGCCCGACAGAGCCCGACAGAGCCCGACAGGGCCCGACAGAGCCCGACAGAGCCCAACAGGGCCCGACAGAGCCCGACAGGGCCCGACAGGGCCCAGTAGAGCCCGACAGAGCCCGACAGAGCCCAGTAGAGCCCAGTAGAGCCCGACAGGGCCCGACAGGGCCCGACAGGGCCCAGTAGAGCCCGACAGAGCCCGACAGAGCCCGACAGAGCCCGACAGGGCCCGACAGAGCCCGACAGAGCCCGACAGGGCCCGACAGGGCCCAGTAGAGCCCGACAGAGCCCGACAGAGCCCGACAGGGCCCGACAGGGCCCGACAGAGCCCGACAGAGCCCGACAGGGCCCGACAGGGCCCGACAGTGCCCAGTAGAGCCCGACAGAGCCCGACAGAGCCCGACAGAGCCCGACAGGGCCCGACAGGGCCCAGTAGAGCCCGACAGAGCCCGACAGGGCCCGACAGAGCCCGACAGAGCCCGGCAGGGCCCGACAGAGCCCGACAGGGCCCGACAGAGCCCGACAGAGCCCGACAGGGCACGACAGAGCCCGACAGAGCCCGACAGGGCCCGACAGAGCCCGACAGAGCCCGACAGAGCCCGACAGAGCCCGACAGAACCCGACAGAGCCCGACAGAGCCCGACAGGGCCCGACAGAGCCCGACAGGGCCCAGTAGAGACCGACAGAGCCCGACAGAGCCCAGTAGAGCCCAGTAGAGCCCGACAGAGCCCGACAGAGCCCGACAGAACCCAACAGAGCCCGACAGAGACCAGTTGAGCCCGACAGAGCCCGACAGAGCCCGACAGAGCCCGACAGGGCCCGACAGAGCCCGACAGAGCCCAGTAGAGCCCGACAGAGCCCGACAGAGCCCGACAGAGCCCAGTAGAGCCCGACAGAGCCCGACAGAGCCCGACAGAGCCCGACAGGGCCCGACAGAGCCCGACAGAGCCCGACAGGGCCCGACAGGGCCCGACAGAGCCCGACAGGGCCCGACAGAGCCCGACAGAGCCCGACAGAGCCCGACAGGGCCCGACAGAGCCTGACAGAGCCCGACAGGGCCCAGTAGAGCCCGACAGAGCCCGACAGAGCCCGACAGAGCCCGACAGAGCCCAGTAGAGCCCGACAGAGCCCGAGAGAGCCCGACAGAGCCCGACAGAGCCCGACAGGGCCCGACAGAGCCCGACAGAGCCCGACAGGGCCCGACAGGGCCCGACAGGGCCCGACAGAGCCCAGTAGAGCCCGACAGAGCCCGACAGAGCCCGACAGAGCCCGACAGGGCCCGACAGGGCCCAGTAGAGCCCGACAGAGCCCGACAGAGCCCGAAAGATCCCAGTAGAGCCCGACAGAGCCCGACAGGGCCCGACAGAGCCCGACAGGGCCCAGTAGAGCCCGACAGAGCCCGACAGAGCCCAGTAGAGCCCAGTAGAGCCCGACAGAGCCCGACAGAGCCCGACAGGGCCCGACAGAGCCCGACAGAGCCCGACAGGGCCCGACAGGGCCCGACAGGGCCCAGTAGAGCCCGAAAGAGCCCGACAGAGCCCAGTAGAGCCCAGTAGAGCCCGACAGGGCCCGACAGGGCCCGACAGAGCCCAGTAGAGCCCGACAGAGCCCGACAGAGCCTGACAGAGCCCGACAGGGCCCGACAGGGCCCGACAGAGCCCGACAGAGCCCGACAGGGCCCAGTAGAGCCCGACAGAGCCCGACAGAGCCCGACAGAGCCCGACAGAGCCCGACAGGGCCCAGTAGAGCCCGACAGAGCCCGACAGAGCCTGACAGAGCCCGACAGGGCCCGACAGGGCCCGACAGAGCCCGACAGAGCCCGACAGGGCCCAGTAGAGCCCGACAGAGCCCGACAGAGCCCGACAGGGCCCGACAGAGTCTGACAGAGCCCGACAGGGCCCAGTAGAGCCCGACAGAGCCCGACAGAGCCCGACAGAGCCCAACAGAGCCCGACAGAGCCCAGTAGAGCCCGACAGAGCCCGACAGAGCCCGACAGAACCAGACAGGGCCCGACAGAGCCCGAAAGAGCCCGACAGGGCCCGACAGGGCCCGACAGAGCCCGACAGAGCCCGACAGAGCCCGACAGGGCCCAGTAGAGCCCGACAGAGCCCGACAGAGCCCGACAGAGCCCAGTAGAGCCCGACAGAACCCGACAGAGCCCGACAGAGCCCGACAGAGCCCAGTAGAGCCCGACAGAGCCCGACAGGGCCCGACAGGGCCCGACAGGGCCCAGTAGAGCCCGATAGAGCCCGACAGAGCCCAGTAGAGCCCAGTAGAGCCCGACAGAGCCCGACAGAGCCCGACAGAGCCCGACATAGCCCGACAGAGCCCGACAGGGCCCGACAGGGCCCGACAGTGCCCAGTAGAGCCCGACAGAGCCTGACAGAGCCCGACAGAGCCCGACAGAGCCCGACAGGGCCCGACAGAGCCCGACAGAGCCCGACAGGGCCCGACAGGGCCCGACAGAGCCCTAGTAGAGCCCGACAGAGCCCGACAGAGCCCGACAGAGCCCGACAGGGCCCGACAGAGCCCGACAGAGCCCGACAGGGCCCGACAGAGCCCGACAGAGCCCGACAGGGCCCAGTAGAGCCCGACAGAGCCCGACAGAGCCCGACAGAGCCCGACAGAGCCCGACAGGGCCCGACAGGGCCCAGTAGAGCCCGACAGAGCCCGACAGAGCCCAACAGAGCCCAGTAGAGCCCGACAGAGCCCGACAGGGCCCGACAGAGCCCGACAGGGCCCAGTAGAGCCCGACAGAGCCCGACAGAGCCCAGTAGAGCCCAGTAGAGCCCGACAGAGCCCGACAGAGCCCGACAGAGCCCGACAGGGCCCGACAGAGCCCGACAGAGCCCGACAGGGCCCGACAGAGCCCGACAGGGCCCGACAGGGCCCGACAGGGCCCAGTAGAGCCCGAAAGAGCCCGACAGAGCCCAGTAGAGCCCAGTAGAGCCCGACAGGGCCCGACAGGGCCCGACAGAGCCCAGTAGAGCCCGACAGAGCCCGACAGAGCCTGACAGAGCCCGACAGGGCCCGACAGGGCCCGACAGAGCCCGACAGAGCCCGACAGGGCCCAGTAGAGCCCGACAGAGCCCGACAGAGCCTGACAGAGCCCGACAGGGCCCGACAGGCCCCGACAGAGCCCGACAGGGCCCGAGAGAGCCCGACAGAGCCCGACAGGGCCCAGTAGAGCCCGACAGAGCCCGACAGAGCCCAACAGAGCCCGACAGAGCCCAACAGAGCCCGACAGAGCCCGACAGAGCCCGACAGGGCCCGACAGAGCCCGACAGGGCCCGACAGGGCCCGACAGAGCCCGACAGAGCCCGACAGGGCCCGACAGAGCCCGACAGAGCCCGACAGGGCCCGACAGAGCGCGACAGGGCCCGACAGGGCCCAGTAGAGCCCGACAGAGCCCGACAGGGCCCGACAGAGCCCGACAGGGCCCAGTAGAGCCCGACAGAGCCCGACAGAGCCCGACAGGGCCCGACAGAGCCCGACAGGGCCCAGTAGAGCCCGACAGAGCCCGACAGAGCCCGACAGAGCCCAGTAGAGCCCGACAGAGCCCGACAGAGCCCGACAGAGCCCAGTAGAGCCTGACAGAGCCCGACAGGGCCCGACAGGGCCCGACAGGGCCCAGTAGAGTCCGACAGAGCCCGACAGAGCCCAGTAGAGCCCAGTAGAGCCCGACAGAGCCCGACAGAGCCCGAGAGAGCCCGACAGGGCCCGACAGAGCCCGACAGAGCCCGACAGGGCCCGACAGGGCCCGACAGGGCCCAGTAGAGCCCGAAAGAGCCCGACAGAGCCCAGGAGAGCCCAGTAGAGCCCGACAGGGCCCGACAGGGCCCGACAGGGCCCAGTAGAGCCCGACAGAGCCCGACAGGGCCTGACAGAGCCCGACAGGGCCCGACAGGGCCCGACAGAGCCCGACAGAGCCCGACAGAGCCCAGTAGAGCCCGACAGAGCCCGACAGAGCCTGACAGAGCCCGACAGAGCCCGACAGGGCCCAGTAGAGCCCGACAGAGCACGACAGGGCCCGACAGGGCCCAGTAGAGCCCGACAGAGCCCGACAGAGCCCGACAGAGCCCGACAGAGCCCAGTAGAGCCCGACAGAACCCGACAGAGCCCGACAGAGCCCGACAGAGCCCAGTAGAGCCCGACAGAGCCCGACAGGGCCCGACAGGGCCCGACAGGGCCCAGTAGAGCCCGACAGAGCCCGACAGAGCCCAGTAGAGCCCAGTAGAGCCCGACAGAGCCCGACAGAGCCCGACAGAGCCCGACAGGGCCCGACAGAGCCCGACAGAGCCCGACAGGGCCCGACAGAGCGCGACAGGGCCCGACAGGGCCCAGTAGAGCCCAGTAGAGCCCGACAGGGCCCGACAGGGCCCGACAGGGCCCAGTAGAGCCCGACAGAGCCCGACAGAGCCTGACAGAGCCCAACAGGGACCGACAGGGCCCAGTAGAGCCCGACAGAGCCGAGAGGGCCCGACAGAGCCCGACAGGGGCCGACAGAGCCCGACAGAGCCCGACAGGGCCCAGTAGAGCGCGACAGAGCCCGACAGAGCCCGACAGAACCCGACAGGGCCCAGTAGAGCCCGACAGAGCCCGACAGAGCCCGACAGAGCCCGACAGGGCCCGACAGGGCCCGACAGAGCCCGACAGCGCCCGACAGGGCCCAGTAGAGCCCGACAGAGCCCGACAGAGCCCGACAGAGCCCAGTAGAGCCCGACAGAGCCCGAAAGAGCCCGACAGAGCCCGACAGGGCCCGACAGAGCCCGACAGAGCCCGGTCAGGGCCCAGTAGAGCCCGACAGAGCCCGACAGAGCCCGACAGAGCCCGACAGGGCCCGACAGAGTCCGACAGAGCCCGACAGGGGCCGACAGAGCCCGACAGGGCCCGACAGAGCCCGACAGAGCCCGACAGAGCCCGACAGGGCCCAGTAGAGCCCGACAGAGCCCGACAGAGCCCGACAGAGCCCGACAGGGCCCGACAGAGCCCGACAGAGCCCGACAGAGCCCAGTAGAGCCCGACAGGGCCCGACAGGGCCCGACAGGGCCCGACAGGGCCCAGTAGAGCCCGACAGAGCCCGACAGGGCCCAACAGAGCCCGACAGAGCCCGACAGAGCCCGACAGGGCCCAGTAGAGCCCGACAGATCCCGACAGAGCCCGACAGAGCCCGACAGGGCCCGACAGAGCCCGACAGAGCCCGACAGGGCCCGACAGAGCCCGACAGAGCCCAGTAGAGCCCGACAGAGCCCGACAGAGCCCGACAGGGCCCGACAGAGCCCGACAGAGCCCAGTAGAGCCCGACAGGGCCCGACAGAGCCCGACAGAGCCCGACAGAGCCCGACAGGGCCCAGTAGAGCCCGACAGATCCCGACAGAGCCCGACAGAGCCCGACAGGGCCCGACATGGCCCGACAGAGCCCGACAGAGCACGACAGAGCCTGACAGGGCCCGACAGGGCCCGACAGAGCCCGACAGGGCCCAGTAGAGCCCGACAGAGCCCGACAGAGCCCGACAGAGCCCAGTAGAGCCCGACAGAGCCCGACAGAGCCCGACAGAGCCCGACAGGGCCCGACAGAGCCCGACAGAGCCCGACAGGGCCCGACAGGACCCGACAGAGCCCGACAGGGCCCGACAGAGCCCGACAAAGCCCGACAGAGCCCGACAGGGCCCGACAGAGCCTGACAGAGCCCGACAGGGCCCAGTAGAGCCCGACAGAGCCCGACAGAGCCCGACAGAGCCCAGTAGAGCCCGAAAGAGCCCGAGAGAGCCCGACAGAGCCCGACAGAGCCCGACAGGGCCCGACAGAGCCCGACAGAGCCCGACAGGGCCCGACAGAGCCCGACAGAGCCCGACAGAGCCCGACAGGGCCCGACAGAGCCCGACAGAGCCCGACAGGGCCCGACAGGGCCCAGTAGAGCCCGACAGAGCCGAGAGGGCCCGACAGAGCCCGACAGAGCCCGACAGAGCCCGACAGAGCCCGACAGGGGCCGACAGAGCCCGACAGAGCCCGACAGGGCCCAGTAGAGCCCGACAGAGCCCGACAGAGCCCGACAGAACCCGACAGGGCCCAGTAGAGCCCGACAGAGCCCGACAGAGCCCGACAGAGCCCGACAGGGCCCGACAGGGCCCGACAGAGCCCGACAGCGCCCGACAGGGCCCAGTAGAGCCCGACAGAGCCCGACAGAGCCCGACAGAGCCCAGTAGAGCCCGACAGAGCCCGAAAGAGCCCGAAAGAGCCCGACAGGGCCCGACAGAGCCCGACAGAGCCCGATCAGGGCCCAGTAGAGCCCGACAGAGCCCGACAGAGCCCGACAGAGCCCGACAGGGCCCGACAGAGTCCGACAGAGCCCGACAGGGGCCGACAGAGCCCGACAGGGCCCGACAGAGCCCGACAGAGCCCGACAGAGCCCGACAGAGCCCGACAGAGCCCAGTAGAGCCCGACAGATCCCGACAGAGCCCGACAGAGCCCGACAGGGCCCGACAGAGCCCGACAGAGCCCGACAGAGCCCAGTAGAGCCCGACAGGGCCCGACAGGGCCCGACAGGGCCCGACAGGGCCCAGTAGAGCCCGACAGAGCCCGACAGGGCCCGACAGAGCCCGACAGAGCCCGACAGAGCCCGACAGGGCCCAGTAGAGCCCGACAGATCCTGACAGAGCCCGACAGAGCCCGACAGGGCCCGACAGAGCCCGACAGAGCCCGACAGGGCCCGACAGAGCCCGACAGAGCCCAGTAGAGCCCGACAGAGCCCGACAGAGCCCGACAGGGCCCGACAGAGCCCGACAGAGCCCAGTAGAGCCCGACAGGGCCCGACAGAGCCCGACAGAGCCCGACAGAGCCCGACAGGGCCCAGTAGAGCCCGACAGATCCCGACAGAGCCCGACAGAGCCCGACAGGGCCCGACATGGCCCGACAGAGCCCGACAGAGCACGACAGAGCCCGACAGGGCCCGACAGGGCCCGACAGAGCCCGACAGGGCCCAGTAGAGCCCGACAGAGCCCGACAGAGCCCGACAGAGCCCAGTAGAGCCCGACAGAGCCCGACAGAGCCCGACAGAGCCCGACAGGGCCCGACAGAGCCCGACAGGGCCTGACAGGGCCCGACAGAGCCCGACAGAGCCCGACAGGGCCCGACAGAGCCCGACAGGGCCCAGTAGAGCCCGACAGAGCCCGACAGAGCCCGACAGAGCCCGACAGAGCCCAGTAGAGCCCGACAGAGCCCGACAGAGCCCGACAGAGCCCAGTAGAGCCTGACAGAGCCCGACAGGGCCCGACAGGGCCCGACAGGGCCCAGTAGAGTCCGACAGAGCCCGACAGAGCCCAGTAGAGCCCAGTAGAGCCCGACAGAGCCCGACAGAGCCCGAGAGAGCCCGATAGGGCCCGACAGAGCCCGACAGAGCCCGACAGGGCCCGACAGGGCCCGACAGGGCCCAGTAGAGCCCGAAAGAGCCCGACAGAGCCCAGGAGAGCTCAGTAGAGCCCGACAGAGCCCGACAGGGCCCGAAAGGGCCCAGTAGAGCCCGACAGAGCCCGACAGAGCCTGACAGAGCCCGACAGGGCCCGACAGGGCCCGACAGAGCCCGACAGAGCCCGACAGAGCCCAGTAGAGCCCGACAGAGCCCGACAGAGCCCGACAGAGCCCGACAGAGCCCGACAGAGCCCAGTAGAGCCCGACAGAGCACGACAGGGCCCGACAGGGCCCGACAGAGCCCGACAGGGCCCAGTAGAGCCCGACAGAGCCCGACAGAGCCCAGTAGAGCCCAGTAGAGCCCGACAGGGCCCGACAGGGCCCGACAGGGCCCAGTAGAGCCCGACAGAGCCCGACAGAGCCCGACAGAGCCCGACAGGGCCCGACAGAGCCCGACAGAGCCCGACAGGGCCCAGTAGAGCCCGACAGAGCCCGACAGAGCCCGACAGGGCCCGACAGGGCCCGACAGAGCCCGACAGAGCCCGACAGGGCCCGACAGGGCCCGACAGGGCCCAGTAGAGCCCGACAGAGCCCGACAGAGCCCGACAGAGCCCGACAGGGCCCGACAGGGACCGACAGGGCCCAGTAGAGCCCGACAGAGCCCGACAGGGCCCGACAGAGCCCGACAGAGCCCGACAGGGCCCGACAGAGCCCGACAGAGCCCGACAGGGCACGACAGAGCCCGACAGAGCCCGACAGGGCCCGACAGAGCCCGACAGAGCCCGACAGAGCCCGACAGAGCCCGACAGAACCCGACAGAGCCCGACAGAGTCCGACAGGGCCCGACAGAGCCCGACAGGGCCCAGTAGAGACCGACAGAGCCCGACAGAGCCCAGTAGAGCCCAGTAGAGCCCGACAGAGCCCGACAGAGCCCGACAGAGCCCGACAGAACCCGACAGAGCCCGACAGAGACCAGTTGAGCCCGACAGAGCCCGACAGAGCCCGACAGAGCCCGACAGAGCCCGACAGGGCCCGACAGGGCCCAGTAGAGCCCGACAGAGCCCGACAGAGCCCGACAGAGCCCAGTAGAGCCCGACAGAGCCCGACAGAGCCCGACAGAGCCCGACAGGGCCCGACAGAGCCCGACAGAGCCCGACAGGGCCCGACAGGGCCCGACAGAGCCCGACAGGGCCCGACAGAGCCCGACAAAGCCCGACAGAGCCCGACAGGGCCCGACAGAGCCTGACAGAGCCCGACAGGGCCCAGTAGAGCCCGACAGAGCCCGACAGAGCCCGACAGAGCCCAGTAGAGCCCGACAGAGCCCGAGAGAGCCCGACAGAGCCCGACAGAGCCCGACAGGGCCCGACAGAGCCCGACAGAGCCCGACAGAGCCCGACAGAGCCCGACAGGGCCCGACAGGGCCCGACAGAGCCCAGTAGAGCCCGACAGAGCCCGACAGAGCCCGACAGAGCCCGACAGGGCCCGACAGAGCCCGACAGAGCCCGACAGAGCCCGACAGGGCCCAGTAGAGCCCGACAGAGCCCGACAGAGCCCGACAGAACCCGTCAGAGCCCGACAGAGCCCGACAGAGCCCGACAGAGCCCGACAGAGTCCGACAGGGCCCAGTAGAGCCCGACAGAGCCCGACAGAGCCCGACAGAGCCCGACAGGGCCCGACAGAGCCCGACAGAGCCCGACAGGGCCCGACAGGGCCCAGTAGAGCCCGACAGAGCCGAGAGGGCCCGACAGAGCCCGACAGAGCCCGACAGAGCCCGACAGAGCCCGACAGGGGCCGACAGAGCCCGACAGAGCCCGACAGGGCCCAGTAGAGCCCGACAGAGCCCGACAGAGCCCGACAGAACCCGACAGGGCCCAGTAGAGCCCGACAGAGCCCGACAGAGCCCGACAGAGCCCGACAGGGCCCGACAGGGCCCGACAGGGCCCGACAGATCCCGACAGCGCCCGACAGGGCCCAGTAGAGCCCGACAGAGCCCGACAGAGCCCGACAGAGCCCAGTAGAGCCCGACAGAGCCCGAAAGAGCCCGACAGAGCCCGACAGGGCCCGACAGAGCCCGACAGAGCCCGATCAGGGCCCAGTAGAGCCCGACAGAGCCCGACAGAGCCCGACAGAGCCCGACAGGGCCCGACAGGGACCGACAGGGCCCAGTAGAGCCCGACAGAGCCCGACAGGGCCCGACAGAGCCCGACAGAGCCCGACAGGGCCCGACAGAGCCCGACAGAGCCCGACAGGGCACGACAGAGCCCGACAGAGCCCGACAGGGCCCGACAGAGCCCGACAGAGCCCGACAGAGCCCGACAGAGCCCGACAGAACCCGACAGAGCCCGACAGAGTCCGACAGGGCCCGACAGAGCCCGACAGGGCCCAGTAGAGACCGACAGAGCCCGACAGAGCCCAGTAGAGCCCAGTAGAGCCCGACAGAGCCCGACAGAGCCCGACAGAGCCCGACAGAGCCCGACAGAGCCCGACAGAGCCCGACAGGGGCCGACAGAGCCCGACAGAGCCCGACAGGGCCCAGTAGAGCCCGACAGAGCCCGACAGAGCCCGACAGAACCCGACAGGGCCCAGTAGAGCCCGACAGAGCCCGACAGAGCCCGACAGAGCCCGACAGGGCCCGACAGGGCCCGACAGAGCCCGACAGCGCCCGACAGGGCCCAGTAGAGCCCGACAGAGCCCGACAGAGCCCGACAGAGCCCAGTAGAGCCCGACAGAGCCCGAAAGAGCCCGACAGAGCCCGACAGGGCCCGACAGAGCCCGACAGAGCCCGATCAGGGCCCAGTAGAGCCCGACAGAGCCCGACAGAGCCCGACAGAGCCCGACAGGGCCCGACAGAGTCCGACAGAGCCCGACAGGGGCCGACAGAGCCCGACAGGGCCCGACAGAGCCCGACAGAGCCCGACAGAGCCCGACAGGGCCCAGTAGAGCCCGACAGAGCCCGACAGAGCCCGACAGAGCCCAGTAGAGCCCGACAGAGCCCGACAGAGCCCGACAGAGCCCGACAGGGCCCGACAGAGCCCGACAGAGCCCGACAGAGCCCAGTAGAGCCCGACAGGGCCCGACAGGGCCCGACAGGGCCCGACAGGGCCCAGTAGAGCCCGACAGAGCCCGACAGGGCCCGACAGAGCCCGACAGAGCCCGACAGAGCCCGACAGGGCCCAGTAGAGCCCGACAGATCCCGACAGAGCCCGACAGAGCCCGACAGGGCCCGACAGAGCCCGACAGAGCCCGACAGGGCCCGACAGAGCCCGACAGAGCCCAGTAGAGCCCGACAGAGCCCGACAGAGCCCGACAGGGCCCGACAGAGCCCGACAGAGCCCAGTAGAGCCCGACAGGGCCCGACAGAGCCCGACAGAGCCCGACAGAGCCCGACAGGGCCCAGTAGAGCCCGACAGATCCCGACAGAGCCCGACAGAGCCCGACAGGGCCCGACATGGCCCGACAGAGCCCGACAGAGCACGACAGAGCCCGACAGGGCCCGACAGGGCCCGACAGAGCCCGACAGGGCCCAGTAGAGCCCGACAGAGCCCGACAGAGCCCGACAGAGCCCAGTAGAGCCCGACAGAGCCCGACAGAGCCCGACAGAGCCCGACAGGGCCCGACAGAGCCCGACAGGGCCTGACAGGGCCCGACAGAGCCCGACAGAGCCCGACAGGGCCCGACAGAGCCCGACAGGGCCCAGTAGAGCCCGACAGAGCCCGACAGAGCCCGACAGAGCCCGACAGAGCCCAGTAGAGCCCGACAGAGCCCGACAGAGCCCGACAGAGCCCAGTAGAGCCTGACAGAGCCCGACAGGGCCCGACAGGGCCCGACAGGGCCCAGTAGAGTCCGACAGAGCCCGACAGAGCCCAGTAGAGCCCAGTAGAGCCCGACAGAGCCCGACAGAGCCCGAGAGAGCCCGATAGGGCCCGACAGAGCCCGACAGAGCCCGACAGGGCCCGACAGGGCCCGACAGGGCCCAGTAGAGCCCGAAAGAGCCCGACAGAGCCCAGGAGAGCTCAGTAGAGCCCGACAGAGCCCGACAGGGCCCGACAGGGCCCAGTAGAGCCCGACAGAGCCCGACAGAGCCTGACAGAGCCCGACAGGGCCCGACAGGGCCCGACAGAGCCCGACAGAGCCCGACAGAGCCCAGTAGAGCCCGACAGAGCCCGACAGAGCCCGACAGAGCCCGACAGAGCCCGACAGAGCCCAGTAGAGCCCGACAGAGCACGACAGGGCCCGACAGGGCCCGACAGAGCCCGACAGGGCCCAGTAGAGCCCGACAGAGCCCGACAGAGCCCAGTAGAGCCCAGTAGAGCCCGACAGGGCCCGACAGGGCCCGACAGGGCCCAGTAGAGCCCGACAGAGCCCGACAGAGCCCGACAGAGCCCGACAGGGCCCGACAGAGCCCGACAGAGCCCGACAGGGCCCAGTAGAGCCCGACAGAGCCCGACAGAGCCCGACAGTGCCCGACAGGGCCCGACAGAGCCCGACAGAGCCCGACAGGGCCCGACAGGGCCCGACAGGGCCCAGTAGAGCCCGACAGAGCCCGACAGAGCCCGACAGAGCCCGACAGGGCCCGACAGGGACCGACAGGGCCCAGTAGAGCCCGACAGAGCCCGACAGGGCCCGACAGAGCCCGACAGAGCCCGACAGGGCCCGACAGAGCCCGACAGAGCCCGACAGGGCACGACAGAGCCCGACAGAGCCCGACAGGGCCCGACAGAGCCCGACAGAGCCCGACAGAGCCCGACAGAGCCCGACAGAACCCGACAGAGCCCGACAGAGTCCGACAGGGCCCGACAGAGCCCGACAGGGCCCAGTAGAGACCGACAGAGCCCGACAGAGCCCAGTAGAGCCCAGTAGAGCCCGACAGAGCCCGACAGAGCCCGACAGAGCCCGACAGAACCCGACAGAGCCCGACAGAGACCAGTTGAGCCCGACAGAGCCCGACAGAGCCCGACAGAGCCCGACAGGGCCCGACAGGGCCCGACAGAGCCCGACAGGGCCCAGTAGAGCCCGACAGAGCCCGACAGAGCCCGACAGAGCCCAGTAGAGCCCGACAGAGCCCGACAGAGCCCGACAGAGCCCGACAGGGCCCGACAGAGCCCGACAGGGCCTGACAGGGCCCGACAGAGCCCGACAGAGCCCGACAGGGCCCGACAGAGCCCGACAGGGCCCAGTAGAGCCCGACAGAGCCCGACAGAGCCCGACAGAGCCCGACAGAGCCCAGTAGAGCCCGACAGAGCCCGACAGAGCCCGACAGAGCCCAGTAGAGCCTGACAGAGCCCGACAGGGCCCGACAGGGCCCGACAGGGCCCAGTAGAGTCCGACAGAGCCCGACAGAGCCCAGTAGAGCCCAGTAGAGCCCGACAGAGCCCGACAGAGCCCGAGAGAGCCCGATAGGGCCCGACAGAGCCCGACAGAGCCCGACAGGGCCCGACAGGGCCCGACAGGGCCCAGTAGAGCCCGAAAGAGCCCGACAGAGCCCAGGAGAGCTCAGTAGAGCCCGACAGAGCCCGACAGGGCCCGACAGGGCCCAGTAGAGCCCGACAGAGCCCGACAGAGCCTGACAGAGCCCGACAGGGCCCGACAGGGCCCGACAGAGCCCGACAGAGCCCGACAGAGCCCAGTAGAGCCCGACAGAGCCCGACAGAGCCCGACAGAGCCCGACAGAGCCCGACAGAGCCCAGTAGAGCCCGACAGAGCACGACAGGGCCCAACAGGGCCCGACAGAGCCCGACAGGGCCCAGTAGAGCCCGACAGAGCCCGACAGAGCCCAGTAGAGCCCAGTAGAGCCCGACAGGGCCCGACAGGGCCCGACAGGGCCCAGTAGAGCCCGACAGAGCCCGACAGAGCCCGACAGAGCCCGACAGGGCCCGACAGAGCCCGACAGAGCCCGACAGGGCCCAGTAGAGCCCGACAGAGCCCGACAGAGCCCGACAGTGCCCGACAGGGCCCGACAGAGCCCGACAGAGCCCGACAGGGCCCGACAGGGCCCGACAGGGCCCAGTAGAGCCCGACAGAGCCCGACAGAGCCCGACAGAGCCCGACAGGGCCCGACAGGGACCGACAGGGCCCAGTAGAGCCCGACAGAGCCCGACAGGGCCCGACAGAGCCCGACAGAGCCCGACAGGGCCCGACAGAGCCCGACAGAGCCCGACAGGGCACGACAGAGCCCGACAGAGCCCGACAGGGCCCGACAGAGCCCGACAGAGCCCGACAGAGCCTGACAGAGCCCGACAGAACCCGACAGAGCCCGACAGAGTCCGACAGGGCCCGACAGAGCCCGACAGGGCCCAGTAGAGACCGACAGAGCCCGACAGAGCCCAGTAGAGCCCAGTAGAGCCCGACAGAGCCCGACAGAGCCCGACAGAGCCCGACAGAACCCGACAGAGCCCGACAGAGACCAGTTGAGCCCGACAGAGCCCGACAGAGCCCGACAGAGCCCGACAGGGCCCGACAGGGCCCGACAGGGCCCAGTAGAGCCCGACAGAGCCCGACAGAGCCCGACAGAGCCCAGTAGAGCCCGACAGAGCCCGACAGAGCCCGACAGAGCCCGACAGGGCCCGACAGAGCCCGACAGAGCCCGACAGGGCCCGACAGGGCCCGACAGAGCCCGACAGGGCCCGACAGAGCCCGACAAAGCCCGACAGAGCCCGACAGGGCCCGACAGAGCCTGACAGAGCCCGACAGGGCCCAGTAGAGCCCGACAGAGCCCGACAGAGCCCGACAGAGCCCAGTAGAGCCCGACAGAGCCCGAGAGAGCCCGACAGAGCCCGACAGAGCCCGACAGGGCCCGACAGAGCCCGACAGAGCCCGACAGAGCCCGACAGAGCCCGACAGGGCCCGACAGGGCCCGACAGAGCCCAGTAGAGCCCGACAGAGCCCGACAGAGCCCGACAGAGCCCGACAGGGCGCGACAGGGCCCAGTAGAGCCCGACAGAGCCCGACAGAGCCCGACAGGGCCCGACAGGGCCCGACAGGGCCCGACAGAGCCCAGTAGAGCCCGACAGAGCCCGACAGAGCCCGACAGAGCCCGACAGGGCCCAGTAGAGCCCGACAGAGCCCGACAGAGCCCGACAGAGCCCGACAGGGCCCGACAGAGCCCGACAGAGCCCGACAGAGCCCGACAGGGCCCAGTAGAGCCCGACAGAGCCCGACAGAGCCCGACAGAACCCGTCAGAGCCCGACAGAGCCCGACAGAGCCCGACAGAGCCCGACAGAGTCCGACAGGGCCCAGTAGAGCCCGACAGAGCCCGACAGAGCCCGACAGAGCCCGACAGGGCCCGACAGAGCCCGACAGAGCCCGACAGGGCCCGACAGGGCCCAGTAGAGCCCGACAGAGCCGAGAGGGCCCGACAGAGCCCGACAGAGCCCGACAGAGCCCGACAGAGCCCGACAGGGGCCGACAGAGCCCGACAGAGCCCGACAGGGCCCAGTAGAGCCCGACAGAGCCCGACAGAGCCCGACAGAACCCGACAGGGCCCAGTAGAGCCCGACAGAGCCCGACAGAGCCCGACAGAGCCCGACAGGGCCCGACAGGGCCCGACAGAGCCCGACAGCGCCCGACAGGGCCCAGTAGAGCCCGACAGAGCCCGACAGAGCCCGACAGAGCCCAGTAGAGCCCGACAGAGCCCGAAAGAGCCCGACAGAGCCCGACAGGGCCCGACAGAGCCCGACAGAGCCCGATCAGGGCCCAGTAGAGCCCGACAGAGCCCGACAGGGCCCGACAGAGCCCACACAGCGCCCGACAGGGCCCGACAGAGCCCGACAGAGCCCGACAGGGCACGACAGAGCCCGACAGAGCCCGACAGGGCCCGACAGAGCCCGACAGAGCCCGACAGAGCCCGACAGAGCCCGACAGAACCCGACAGAGCCCGACAGAGTCCGACAGGGCCCGACAGAGCCCGACAGGGCCCAGTAGAGACCGACAGAGCCCGACAGAGCCCAGTAGAGCCCAGTAGAGCCCGACAGAGCCCGACAGAGCCCGACAGAGCCCGACAGAACCCGACAGAGCCCGACAGAGACCAGTTGAGCCCGACAGAGCCCGACAGAGCCCGACAGAGCCCGACAGGGCCCGACAGGGCCCGACAGGGCCCAGTAGAGCCCGACAGAGCCCGACAGAGCCCGACAGAGCCCAGTAGAGCCCGACAGAGCCCGACAGAGCCCGACAGAGCCCGACAGGGCCCGACAGAGCCCGACAGAGCCCGACAGGGCCCGACAGAGCCCGACAGGGCCCGACAGAGCCCGACAAAGCCCGACAGAGCCCGACAGGGCCCGACAGAGCCTGACAGAGCCCGACAGGGCCCAGTAGAGCCCGACAGAGCCCGACAGAGCCCGACAGAGCCCAGTAGAGCCCGACAGAGCCCGAGAGAGCCCGACAGAGCCCGACAGAGCCCGACAGGGCCCGACAGAGCCCGACAGAGCCCGACAGAGCCCGACAGAGCCCGACAGGGCCCGACAGGGCCCGACAGAGCCCAGTAGAGCCCGACAGAGCCCGACAGAGCCCGACAGAGCCCGACAGGGCGCGACAGGGCCCAGTAGAGCCCGACAGAGCCCGACAGAGCCCGACAGGGCCCGACAGGGCCCGACAGGGCCCGACAGAGCCCAGTAGAGCCCGACAGAGCCCGACAGAGCCCGACAGAGCCCGACAGGGCCCAGTAGAGCCCGACAGAGCCCGACAGAGCCCGACAGAGCCCGACAGGGCCCGACAGAGCCCGACAGAGCCCGACAGAGCCCGACAGGGCCCAGTAGAGCCCGACAGAGCCCGACAGAGCCCGACAGAACCCGTCAGAGCCCGACAGAGCCCGACAGAGCCCGACAGGGCGCGACAGGGCCCAGTAGAGCCCGACAGAGCCCGACAGAGCCCGACAGGGCCCGACAGGGCCCGACAGGGCCCGACAGAGCCCAGTAGAGCCCGACAGAGCCCGACAGAGCCCGACAGAGCCCGACAGGGCCCAGTAGAGCCCGACAGAGCCCGACAGAGCCCGACAGAGCCCGACAGGGCCCGACAGAGCCCGACAGAGCCCGACAGGGCCCGACAGGGCCCAGTAGAGCCCGACAGAGCCGAGAGGGCCCGACAGAGCCCGACAGAGCCCGACAGAGCCCGACAGAGCCCGACAGGGGCCGACAGAGCCCGACAGAGCCCGACAGGGCCCAGTAGAGCCCGACAGAGCCCGACAGAGCCCGACAGAACCCGACAGGGCCCAGTAGAGCCCGACAGAGCCCGACAGAGCCCGACAGAGCCCGACAGGGCCCGACAGGGCCCGACAGAGCCCGACAGCGCCCGACAGGGCCCAGTAGAGCCCGACAGAGCCCGACAGAGCCCGACAGAGCCCAGTAGAGCCCGACAGAGCCCGAAAGAGCCCGACAGAGCCCGACAGGGCCCGACAGAGCCCGACAGAGCCCGATCAGGGCCCAGTAGAGCCCGACAGAGCCCGACAGAGCCCGACAGAGCCCGACAGGGCCCGACAGAGTCCGACAGAGCCCGACAGGGGCCGACAGAGCCCGACAGGGCCCGACAGAGCCCGACAGAGCCCGACAGAGCCCGACAGGGCCCAGTAGAGCCCGACAGAGCCCGACAGAGCCCGACAGAGCCCAGTAGAGCCCGACAGAGCCCGACAGAGCCCGACAGAGCCCGACAGGGCCCGACAGGGCCCGACAGAGCCCGACAGAGCCCGACAGGGCCCGACAGAGCCCGACAGGGCCCAGTAGAGCCCGACAGAGCCCGACGGAGCCCGACAGAGCCCGACAGAGCCCAGTAGAGCCCGACAGAGCCCGACAGAGCCCGACAGAGCCCAGTAGAGCCCGACAGAGCCCGACAGGGCCCGACAGAGCCCGACAGGGCCCAGTAGAGCCCGACAGAGCCCGACAGAGCCCAGTAGAGCCCAGTAGAGCCCGACAGAGCCCGACAGAGCCCGACAGAGCCCGACAGAGCCCGACAGAGCCCGACAGAGCCCGACAGGGCCCGACAGGGCCCAGTAGAGCCCGAAAGAGCCCAACAGAGCCCAGTAGAGCCCAGTAGATCCCGACAGGGCCCGATAGGGCCCGACAGAGCCCAGTAGAGCCCGACAGAGCCCGACAGAGCCTGACAGAGCCCGACAGGGCCCGACAGGGCCCGACAGAGCCCGACAGAGCCCGACAGGGCCCAGTAGAGCCCGACAGAGCCCGACAGAGCCCGACAGAGCCCGACAGAGCCCGACAGGGCCCAGTAGAGCCCGACAGAGCCCGACAGAGCCTGACAGAGCCCGACAGGGCCCGACAGGGCCCGACAGAGCCCGACAGGGCCCGACAGAGCCCGACAGAGCCCGACAGGGCCCAGTAGAGCCCGACAGAGCCCAACAGAGCCCGACAGAGCCCAGTAGAGCCCGACAGAGCCCGACAGAGCCTGACAGAGCCCGACAGGGCCCGACAGGGCCCGACAGAGCCCGACAGGGCCCGACAGAGCCCGACAGAGCCCGACAGGGCCCAGTAGAGCCCGACAGAGCCCAACAGAGCCCGACAGAGCCCAGTAGAGCCAGACAGAGCCCGACAGAGCCCGACAGGGCCCGACAGAGCCCGACAGGGCCCGACAGGGCCCGACAGAGCCCGACAGAGCCCGACAGAGCCCGACAGGGCCCAGTAGAGCCCGACAGAGCCCGACAGAGCCCGACAGAGCCCGACAGAGCCCGACAGAGCCCAGTAGAGCCCGACAGAACCCGACAGAGCCCGACAGAACCCGTCAGAGCCCGACAGAGCCCGACAGAGCCCGACAGAGCCCGACAGAGTCCGACAGGGCCCAGTAGAGCCCGACAGAGCCCGACAGAGCCCGACAGAGCCCGACAGGGCCCGACAGGGCCCGACAGGGCCCAGTAGAGCCCGACAGAGCCCGACAGAGCCCGACAGAGCCCAGTAGAGCCCGACAGAGCCCGACAGAGCCCGACAGAGCCCGACAGGGCCCGACAGAGCCCGACAGAGCCCGACAGGGCCCGACAGGGCCCGACAGAGCCCGACAGAGCCCGACAGAGCCCGACAGGGCCCAGTAGAGCCCGACAGAGCCCGACAGAGCCCGACAGAGTCCGACAGGGCCCGACAGAGCCCGACAGGGCCCAGTAGAGACCGACAGAGCCCGACAGAGCCCAGTAGAGCCCAGTAGAGCCCGACAGAGCCCGACAGAGCCCGACAGAGCCCGACAGAACCCGACAGAGCCCGACAGAGACCAGTTGAGCCCGACAGAGCCCGACAGAGCCCGACAGAGCCCGACAGGGCCCGACAGGGCCCGACAGGGCCCAGTAGAGCCCGACAGAGCCCGACAGAGCCCGACAGAGCCCAGTAGAGCCCGACAGAGCCCGACAGAGCCCGACAGAGCCCGACAGGGCCCGACAGAGCCCGACAGAGCCCGACAGGGCCCGACAGGGCCCGACAGAGCCCGACAGGGCCCGACAGAGCCCGACAAAGCCCGACAGAGCCCGACAGGGCCCGACAGAGCCTGACAGAGCCCGACAGGGCCCAGTAGAGCCCGACAGAGCCCGACAGAGCCCGACAGAGCCCAGTAGAGCCCGACAGAGCCCGAGAGAGCCCGACAGAGCCCGACAGAGCCCGACAGGGCCCGACAGAGCCCGACAGAGCCCGACAGAGCCCGACAGAGCCCGACAGGGCCCGACAGGGCCCGACAGAGCCCAGTAGAGCCCGACAGAGCCCGACAGAGCCCGACAGAGCCCGACAGGGCGCGACAGGGCCCAGTAGAGCCCGACAGAGCCCGACAGAGCCCGACAGGGCCCGACAGAGCCCAGTAGAGCCCGACAGAGCCCGACAGAGCCCGACAGAGCCCGACAGGGCCCAGTAGAGCCCGACAGAGCCCGACAGAGCCCGACAGAGCCCGACAGGGCCCGACAGAGCCCGACAGAGCCCGACAGAGCCCGACAGGGCCCAGTAGAGCCCGACAGAGCCCGACAGAGCCCGACAGAACCCGTCAGAGCCCGACAGAGCCCGACAGAGCCCGACAGAGCCCGACAGAGTCCGACAGGGCCCAGTAGAGCCCGACAGAGCGAGACAGAGCCCGACAGAGCCCGACAGGGCCCGACAGAGCCCGACAGAGCCCGACAGGGCCCGACAGGGCCCAGTAGAGCCCGACAGAGCCGAGAGGGCCCGACAGAGCCCGACAGAGCCCGACAGAGCCCGACAGAGCCCGACAGGGGCCGACAGAGCCCGACAGAGCCCGACAGGGCCCAGTAGAGCCCGACAGAGCCCGACAGAGCCCGACAGAGCCCGACAGGGCCCAGTAGAGCCCGACAGAGCCCGACAGAGCCCGACAGAGCCCGACAGGGCCCGACAGGGCCCGACAGAGCCCGACAGCGCCCGACAGGGCCCAGTAGAGCCCGACAGAGCCCGACAGAGCCCGACAGAGCCCAGTAGAGCCCGACAGAGCCCGAAAGAGCCCGACAGAGCCCGACAGGGCCCGACAGAGCCCGACAGAGCCCGATCAGGGCCCAGTAGAGCCCGACAGAGCCCGACAGAGCCCGACAGAGCCCGACAGGGCCCGACAGAGTCCGACAGAGCCCGACAGGTTCCGACAGAGCCCGACAGGGCCCGACAGAGCCCGACAGAGCCCGACAGAGCCCGACAGGGCCCAGTAGAGCCCGACAGAGCCCGACAGAGCCCGACAGAGCCCAGTAGAGCCCGACAGAGCCCGACAGAGCCCGACAGAGCCCGACAGGGCCCGACAGGGCCCGACAGAGCCCGACAGAGCCCGACAGGGCCCGACAGAGCCCGACAGGGCCCAGTAGAGCCCGACAGAGCCCGACGGAGCCCGACAGAGCCCGACAGAGCCCAGTAGAGCCCGACAGAGCCCGACAGAGCCCGACAGAGCCCAGTAGAGCCCGACAGAGCCCGACAGGGCCCGACAGAGCCCGACAGGGCCCAGTAGAGCCCGACAGAGCCCGACAGAGCCCAGTAGAGCCCAGTAGAGCCCGACAGAGCCCGACAGAGCCCGACAGAGCCCGACAGAGCCCGACAGAGCCCGACAGAGCCCGACAGGGCCCGACAGGGCCCAGTAGAGCCCGAAAGAGCCCAACAGAGCCCAGTAGAGCCCAGTAGATCCCGACAGGGCCCGATAGGGCCCGACAGAGCCCAGTAGAGCCCGACAGAGCCCGACAGAGCCTGACAGAGCCCGACAGGGCCCGACAGGGCCCGACAGAGCCCGACAGAGCCCGACAGGGCCCAGTAGAGCCCGACAGAGCCCGACAGAGCCCGACAGAGCCCGACAGAGCCCGACAGGGCCCAGTAGAGCCCGACAGAGCCCGACAGAGCCTGACAGAGCCCGACAGGGCCCGACAGGGCCCGACAGAGCCCGACAGGGCCCGACAGAGCCCGACAGAGCCCGACAGGGCCCAGTAGAGCCCGACAGAGCCCAACAGAGCCCGACAGAGCCCAGTAGAGCCAGACAGAGCCCGACAGAGCCCGACAGGGCCCGACAGAGCCCGACAGGGCCCGACAGGGCCCGACAGAGCCCGACAGGGCCCGACAGAGCCCGACAGGGCCCAGTAGAGCCCGACAGAGCCCGACAGAGCCCGACAGAGCCCGACAGAGCCCAGTAGAGCCCGACAGAACCCGACAGAGCCCGACAGAGCCCGACAGAGCCCAGTAGAGCCCGACAGAGCCCGACAGGGCCCGACAGGGCCCGACAGGGCCCAGTAGAGCCCGACAGAGCCCGACAGAGCCCAGTAGAGCCCAGTAGAGCCCGACAGAGCCCGACAGAGCCCGACAGAGCCCGACAGGGCCCGACAGAGCCCGACAGAGCCCGACAGGGCCCGACAGAGCCCGACAGGGCCCGACAGGGCCCAGTAGAGCCCGACAGAGCCCGACAGAGCCCAGTAGAGCCCAGTAGAGCCCGACAGGGCCCGACAGGGCCCGACAGGGACCAGTAGAGCCCGACAGAGCCCGACAGAGCCCGACAGAGCCCGACAGGGCCCGACAGAGCCCGACAGAGCCCGACAGGGCCCGACAGGGCCCAGTAGAGCCCGACAGAGCCCGACAGAGCCCGACAGGGCCCGACAGGGCCCGACAGAGCCCGACAGAGCCCGACAGGGCCCGATAGGGCCCGACAGTGCCCAGTAGAGCCCGACAGAGCCCGACAGAGCCCGACAGAGCCCGACAGGGCCCGACAGGGCCCAGTAGAGCCCGACAGAGCCCGACAGGGCCCGACAGAGCCCGACAGAGCCCGGCAGGGCCCGACAGGGCCCGACAGAGCCCGACAGAGCCCGACAGAGCCCGACAGAGCCCGACAGAACCCGACAGAGCCCGACAGAGCCCGACAGGGCCCGACAGAGCCCGACAGGGCCCAGTAGAGACCGACAGAGCCCGACAGAGCCCATTAGAGCCTAGTAGAGCCCGACAGAGCCCGACAGAGCCCGACAGAACCCGACAGAGCCCGACAGAGACCAGTTGAGCCCGACAGAGCCCGACAGAGCCCGACAGAGCCCGACAGGGCCCGACAGGGCCCGACAGGGCCCAGTAGAGCCCGACAGAGCCCGACAGAGCCCGACAGAGCCCAGTAGAGCCCGACAGAGCCCGACAGAGCCCGACAGAGCCCGACAGGGCCCGACAGAGCCCGACAGAGCCCGACAGGGCCCGACAGGGCCCGACAGAGCCCGACAGGGCCCGACAGAGCCCGATTGAGCCCGACAGAGCCCGACAGGGCCCGACAGAGCCTGACAGAGCCCGACAGGGCCCAGTAGAGCCCGACAGAGCCCGACAGAGCCCGACAGAGCCCGACAGAGCCCAGTAGAGCCCGACAGAGCCCGAGAGAGCCCGACAGAGCCCGACAGAGCCCGACAGGGCCCGACAGAGCCCGACAGAGCCCGACAGGGCCCGACAGGGCCCGACAGGGCCCGACAGAGCCCAGTAGAGCCCGACAGAGCCCGACAGAGCCCGACAGAGCCCGACAGGGCCCGACAGGGCCCAGTAGAGCCCGACAGAGCCCGACAGAGCCCGAAAGAGCCCAGTAGAGCCCGACAGAGCCCGACAGGGCCCGACAGAGCCCGACAGGGCCCAGTAGAGCCCGACAGAGCCCGACAGAGCCCAGTAGAGCCCAGTAGAGCCCGACAGAGCCCGAGAGAGCCCGACAGGGCCCGACAGAGCCCGACAGAGCCCGACAGGGCCCGTCAGGGCCCGACAGGGCCCAGTAGAGCCCGAAAGAGCCCGACAGAGCCCAGTAGAGCCCAGTAGAGCCCGACAGGGCCCGACAGGGCCCGACAGAGCCCAGTAGAGCCCGACAGAGCCCGACAGAGCCTGACAGAGCCCGACAGGGCCCGACAGGGCCCGACAGAGCCCGACAGAGCCCGACAGGGCCCAGTAGAGCCCGACAGAGCCCGACAGAGCCCGACAGAGCCCGACAGAGCCCGACAGAGCCCGACAGAGCCCGACAGAGCCCGACAGGGCCCGACAGAGCCCGACAGAGCCTGACAGAGCCCGACAGGGCCCGACAGGGCCCGACAGAGCCCGACAGAGCCCGACAGGGCCCAGTAGAGCCCGACAGAGCCCGACAGAGCCCGACAGGGCCCGACAGAGTCTGACAGAGCCCGACAGGGCCCAGTAGAGCCCGACAGAGCCCGACAGAGCCCGACAGAGCCCAACAGAGCCCGACAGAGCCCAGTAGAGCCCGACAGAGCCCGACAGAGCCCGACAGAACCAGACAGGGCCCGACAGAGCCCGAAAGAGCCCGACAGGGCCCGACAGGGCCCGACAGAGCCCGACAGAGCCCGACAGAGCCCGACAGGGCCCAGTAGAGCCCGACAGAGCCCGACAGAGCCCGACAGAGCCCAGTAGAGCCCGACAGAACCCGACAGAGCCCGACAGAGCCCGACAGAGCCCAGTAGAGCCCGACAGAGCCCGACAGGGCCCGACAGGGCCCGACAGGGCCCAGTAGAGCCCGACAGAGCCCGACAGAGCCCAGTAGAGCCCAGTAGAGCCCGACAGAGCCCGACAGAGCCCGACAGAGCCCGACAGGGCCCGACAGAGCCCGACAGGGCCCGACAGGGCCCGACAGTGCCCAGTAGAGCCCGACAGAGCCCGACAGAGCCCGACAGGGCCCGACAGAGCCCGACAGAGCCCGACAGGGCCCGACAGGGCCCGACAGAGCCCTAGTAGAGCCCGACAGAGCCCGACAGAGCCCGACAGAGCCCGACAGGGCCCGACAGAGCCCGACAGAGCCCGACAGGGCCCGACAGAGCCCGACAGAGCCCGACAGGGCCCAGTAGAGCCCGACAGAGCCCGACAGAGCCCGACAGAGCCCGACAGGGCCCGACAGGGCCCAGTAGAGCCCGACAGAGCCCGACAGAGCCCAACAGAGCCCAGTAGAGCCCGACAGAGCCCGACAGGGCCCGACAGAGCCCGACAGGGCCCAGTAGAGCCCGACAGAGCCCGACAGAGCCCAGTAGAGCCCAGTAGAGCCCGACAGAGCCCGACAGAGCCCGACAGAGCCCGACAGGGCCCGACAGAGCCCGACAGAGCCCGACAGGGCCCGACAGAGCCCGACAGGGCCCGACAGAGCCCGACAGAGCCCGACAGGGCCCGACAGAGCCCGACAGGGCCCGACAGGGCCCGACAGAGCCCGACAGAGCCCGACAGAGCCCGACAGGGCCCAGTAGAGCCCGACAGAGCCCGACAGAGCCTGACAGAGCCCAACAGGGCCCGACAGGGCCCGACAGAGCCCGACAGAGCCCGACAGGGCCCAGTAGAGCCCGACAGAGCCCGACAGAGCCTGACAGAGCCCGACAGGGCCCGACAGGCCCCGACAGAGCCCGACAGGGCCCGACAGAGCCCGACAGAGCCCGACAGGGCCCAGTAGAGCCCGACAGAGCCCGACAGAGCCCAACAGAGCCCGACAGAGCCCAACAGAGCCCGACAGAGCCCGACAGAGCCCGACAGGGCCCGACAGAGCCCGACAGGGCCCGACAGAGCCCGACAGAGCCCGACAGAGCCCGACAGGGCCCAGTAGAGCCCGAGAGAGCCCGACAGAGCCCGACAGAGCCCAGTAGAGCCCGACAGAACCCGACAGAGCCCGACAGAGCCCGACAGAGCCCAGTAGAGCCCGACAGAGCCCGACAGGGCCCGACAGGGCCCGACAGGGCCCAGTAGAGCCCGACAGAGCCCGACAGAGCCCAGTAGAGCCCAGTAGAGCCCGACAGAGCCCGACAGAGCCCGACAGAGCCCGACAGGGCCCGACAGGGCCCAGTAGAGCCCGACAGAGCCCGACAGAGCCCGACAGGGCCCGACAGGGCCCAGTAGAGCCCGACAGAGCCCGACAGAGCCCAGTAGAGCCCAGTAGAGCCCGACAGGGCCCGACAGGGCCCGACAGGGCCCAGTAGAGCCCGACAGAGCCCGACAGAGCCTGACAGAGCCCGACAGGGACCGACAGGGCCCGACAGAGCCCGACAGAGCCCGACAGAGCCCGACAGAGCCCGACAGGGCCCAGTAGAGCCCGACAGAGCCCGACAGAGCCCGACAGAGCCCGACAGGGCCCGACAGGGCCCGACAGAGCCCGACAGAGCCCGACAGAGCCCAGTAGAGCCCGACAGAGCCCGACAGAGCCCGACAGAGCCCGACAGGGCCCAGTAGAGCCCGACAGAGCCCGACAGAGCCCGACAGAGCCCGACAGAGCCCGACAGAGCCCAGTAGAGCCCAGTAGAGCCCGACAGGGCCCGACAGGGCCCGACAGAGCCCAGTAGAGCCCGACAGAGCCCGACAGAGCCTGACAGAGCCCGACAGGGCCCGACAGGGCCCGACAGAGCCCGACAGAGCCCGACAGGGCCCAGTAGAGCCCGACAGAGCCCGACAGAGCCTGACAGAGCCCGACAGGGCCCGACAGGCCCCGACAGAGCCCGACAGGGCCCGACAGAGCCCGACAGAGCCCGACAGGGCCCAGTAGAGCCCGACAGAGCCCGACAGAGCCCAACAGAGCCCGACAGAGCCCAACAGAGCCCGACAGAGCCCGACAGAGCCTGACAGGGCCCGACAGAGCCCGACAGGGCCCGACAGGGCCCGACAGAGCCCGACAGAGCCCGACAGAGCCCGACAGGGCCCAGTAGAGCCCGACAGAGCCCGACAGAGCCCTACAGAGCCCGACAGAGCCCAGTAGAGCCCGACAGAACCCGACAGAGCCCGACAGAGCCCGACAGAGCCCAGTAGAGCCCGACAGAGCCCGACAGGGCCCGACAGGGCCCAGTAGAGCCCGACAGAGCCCGACAGAGCCCAGTAGAGCCCAGTAGAGCCCGACAGAGCCCGACAGAGCCCGACAGAGCCCGACAGGGCCCGACAGAGACCGACAGAGACCGACAGGGCCCGACAGAGCGCGACAGGGCCCGACAGGGCCCAGTAGAGCCCGACAGAGCCCGACAGAGCCCAGTAGAGCCCAGTAGAGCCCGACAGGGCCCAACAGGGCCCGACAGGGCCCAGTAGAGCCCGACAGAGCCCGACAGAGCCTGACAGAGCCCGACAGGGACCGACAGGGCCAACAGAGCCCGACAGAGCCCGACAGGGCCCAGTAGAGCCCGACAGAGCCCGACAGAGCCCGACAGAGCCCGACAGAGCCCGACAGGGCCCAGTAGAGCCCGACAGAGCCCGACAGAGCCCGACAGAGCCCGACAGGGCCCGACAGAGCCCGACAGGGCCCGACAGAGCCCGACAGAGCCCGACAGGGCCCAGTAGAGCCCGACAGAGCCCGACAGAGCCCGACAGGGCCCAGTAGAGCCCGACAGAGCCGACAGAGCCCGACAGAGCCCGACAGAGCCCAGTAGAGCCCGACAGAACCCGACAGAGCCCGACAGAGCCCGACAGAGCCCAGTAGAGCCCGACAGGGCCCGACAGGGCCCAGTAGAGCCCGACAGAGCCCGACAGAGCCCAGTAGAGCCCAGTAGAGCCCGACAGAGCCCGACAGAGCCGGACAGAGCCCGACAGGGCCCGACAGAGCCGACAGAGCCCAACAGGGCCCGACAGAGCCCGACAGGCCCGACAGGGCCCAGTAGAGCCCGACAGAGCCCGACAGAGCCCAGTAGAGCCCAGTAGAGCCCGACAGGGCCCGACAGGGCCCGACAGGGCCCAGTAGAGCCCGACAGAGCCCGACAGAGCCCGACAGAGCCCGACAGGGCCCGACAGAGCCCGACAGAGCCCGACAGGGCCCGACAGGGCCCAGTAGAGCCCAACAGAGCCCGACAGAGCCCGACAGGGCCCGACAGGGCCCGACAGAGCCCGACAGAGCCCGACAGGGCCCGACAGGGCCCGACAGTGCCCAGTAGAGCCCGACAGAGCCCGACAGAGCCCGACAGAGCCCGACAGGGCCCGACAGGGCCCAGTAGAGCCCGACAGAGCCCGACAGGGCCCGACAGAGCCCGACAGAGCCCGGCAGGGCCCGACACAGCCCGACAGGGCCCGACAGAGCCGGACAGAGCCCGACAGGGCACGACAGAGCCCGACAGAGCCCGACAGGGCCCGACAGAGCCCGACAGAGCCCGACAGAGCCCGACAGAGCCCGACAGAACCCGACAGAGCCCGACAGAGCCCGACAGGGCCGACAGGGCCCAGTAGAGACCGACAGAGCCCGACAGAGCCCAGTAGAGCGCAGTAGAGCCCGACAGAGCCCGACAGAGCCCGACAGAACCCAACAGAGCCCGACAGGACAGAGACCAGTTGAGCCCGACAGAGCCCGACAGAGTCCGACAGAGCCCGACAGGGCCCGACAGGGCCCGACAGGGCCCAGTAGAGCCCGACAGAGCCCGACAGAGCCCGACAGAGCCCAGTAGAGCCCGACAGAGCCCGACAGAGCCCGACAGAGCCCGACAGGGCCCGACAGAGCCCGACAGAGCCCGACAGGGCCCGACAGGGCCCGACAGAGCCCGACAGGGCCCGACAGAGCCCGACAGAGCCCGACAGAGCCCGACAGGGCCCGACAGAGCCTGACAGAGCCCGACAGGGCCCAGTAGAGCCCGACAGAGCCCGACAGAGCCCGACAGAGCCCGACAGAGCCCAGTAGAGCCCGACAGAGCCCGAGAGAGCCCGACAGAGCCCGACAGAGCCCGACAGGGCCCGACAGAGCCCGACAGAGCCCGACAGGGCCCGCCAGGGCCCGACAGGGCCCGACAGAGTTCAGTAGAGCCCGACAGAGCCCGACAGAGCCCGACAGAGCCCGACAGGGCCCGACAGGGCCCAGTAGAGCCCGACAGAGCCCGACAGAGCCCGAAAGATCCCAGTAGAGCCCGACAGAGCCCGACAGGGCCCGACAGAGCCCGACAGGGCCCAGTAGAGCCCGACAGAGCCCGACAGAGCCCAGTAGAGCCCAGTAGAGCCCGACAGAGCCCGACAGGGCCCGACAGAGCCCGACAGAGCCCGACAGGGCCCGACAGGGACCGACAGGGCCCAGTAGAGCCCGAAAGAGCCCGACAGAGCCCAGTAGAGCCCAGTAGAGCCCGACAGGGCCCGACAGGGCCCGACAGAGCCCAGTAGAGCCCGACAGAGCCCGACAGAGCCTGACAGAGCCCGACAGGGCCCGACAGGGCCCGACAGAGCCCGACAGAGCCCGACAGGGCCCAGTAGAGCCCGACAGAGCCCGACAGAGCCCGACAGAGCCCGACAGAGCCCGACAGGGCCCAGTAGAGCCCGACAGAGCCCGACAGAGCCTGACAGAGCCCGACAGGGCCCGACAGGGCCCGACAGAGCCCGACAGAGCCCGACAGGGCCCAGTAGAGCCCGACAGAGCCTGACAGAGCCCGACAGGGCCCGACAGGGCCCGACAGAGTCTGACAGAGCCCGACAGGGCCCAGTAGAGCCCGACAGAGCCCGACAGAGCCCGACAGAGCCCAACAGAGCCCGACAGAGCCCAGTAGAGCCCGACAGAGCCCGACAGAGCCCGACAGAACCAGACAGGGCCCGACAGAGCCCGAAAGAGCCCGACAGGGCCCGACAGGGCCCGACAGAGCCCGACAGAGCCCGACAGAGCCCGACAGGGCCCAGTAGAGCCCGACAGAGCCCGACAGAGCCCGACAGAGCCCAGTAGAGCCCGACAGAACCCGACAGAGCCCGACAGAGCCCAGTAGAGCCCGACAGAGCCCGACAGGGCCCGACAGGGCCCGACAGGGCCCAGTAGAGCCCGACAGAGCCCGACAGAGCCCAGTAGAGCCTAGTAGAGCCCGACAGAGCCCGACAGAGCCCGACAGAGCCCGACAGAGCCCGACAGGGCCCGACAGGGCCCGACAGTGCCCAGTAGAGCCCGACAGAGCCCGACAGAGCCCGACAGAGCCCGACAGAGCCCAACAGGGCCCGACAGAGCCCGACAGAGCCCGACAGGGCCCGACAGGGCCCGACAGAGCCCTAGTAGAGCCCGACAGAGCCCGACAGAGCCCGACAGAGCCCGACAGGGCCCGACAGAGCCCGACAGAGCCCGACAGGGCCCGACAGAGCCCGACAGAGCCCGACAGGGCCCAGTAGAGCCCGACAGAGCCCGACAGAGCCCGACAGAGCCCGACAGGGCCCGACAGGGCCCAGTAGAGCCCGACAGAGCCCGACAGAGCCCAACAGAGCCCAGTAGAGCCCGACAGAGCCCGACAGGGCCCGACAGAGCCCGACAGGGCCCAGTAGAGCCCGACAGAGCCCGACAGAGCCCAGTAGAGCCCAGTAGAGCCCGACAGAGCCCGACAGAGCCCGACAGAGCCCGACAGGGCCCGACAGAGCCCGACAGAGCCCGACAGGGCCCGACAGAGCCCGACAGGGCCCGACAGGGCCCGACAGGGCCCAGTAGAGCCCGAAAGAGCCCGACAGAGCCCAGTAGAGCCCAGTAGAGCCCGACAGGGCCCGACAGGGCCCGACAGAGCCCAGTAGAGCCCGACAGAGCCCGACAGAGCCTGACAGAGCCCGACAGGGCCCGACAGGGCCCGACAGAGCCCGACAGAGCCCGACAGGGCCCAGTAGAGCCCGACAGAGCCCGACAGAGCCTGACAGAGCCCGACAGGGCCCGACAGGCCCCGACAGAGCCCGACAGGGCCCGACAGAGCCCGACAGAGCCCGACAGGGCCCAGTAGAGCCCGACAGAGCCCGACAGAGCCCAACAGAGCCCGACAGAGCCCAACAGAGCCCGACAGAGCCCGACAGAGCCCGACAGGGCCCGACAGAGCCCGACAGGGCCCGACAGGGCCCGACAGAGCCCGACAGAGCCCCACAGGGCCCGACAGAGCCCGACAGAGCCCGACAGGGCCCGACAGAGCGCGACAGGGCCCGACAGGGCCCAGTAGAGCCCGACAGAGCCCGACAGAGCCCAGTAGAGCCCAGTAGAGCCCGACAGGGCCCGACAGGGCCCGACAGGGCCCAGTAGAGCCCGACAGAGCCCGACAGAGCCTGACAGAGCCCGACAGGGACCGACAGGGCCGACAGAGCCCGACAGAGCCCGACAGGGCCCAGTAGAGCCCGACAGAGCCCGACAGAGCCCGACAGAGCCCGACAGGGCCCAGTAGAGCCCGACAGAGCCCGACAGAGCCCGACAGAGCCCGACAGGGCCCAGTAGAGCCCGACAGAGCCCGACAGAGCCCGACAGAGCCCGACAGGGCCCGACAGAGCCCGACAGGGCCCGACAGAGCCCGACAGAGCCCGACAGGGCCCAGTAGAGCCCGACAGAGCCCGACAGAGCCCGACAGGGCCCAGTAGAGCCCGACAGAGCCCGACAGAGCCCGACAGAGCCCGACAGAGCCCAGTAGAGCCCGACAGAACCCGACAGAGCCCGACAGAGCCCGACAGAGCCCAGTAGAGCCCGACAGGGCCCGACAGGGCCCAGTAGAGCCCGACAGAGCCCGACAGAGCCCAGTAGAGCCCAGTAGAGCCCGACAGAGCCCGACAGAGCCGGACAGAGCCCGACAGGGCCCGACAGAGCCCGACAGAGCCCAACAGGGCCCGACAGAGCCCGACAGGGCCCGACAGGGCCCAGTAGAGCCCGACAGAGCCCGACAGAGCCCAGTAGAGCCCAGTAGAGCCCGACAGGGCCCGACAGGGCCCGACAGGGCCCAGTAGAGCCCGACAGAGCCCGACAGAGCCCGACAGAGCCCGACAGGGCCCGACAGAGCCCGACAGAGCCCGACAGGGCCCGACAGGGCCCAGTAGAGCCCAACAGAGCCCGACAGAGCCCGACAGGGCCCGACAGGGCCCGACAGAGCCCGACAGAGCCCGACAGGGCCCGACAGGGCCCGACAGTGCCCAGTAGAGCCCGACAGAGCCCGACAGAGCCCGACAGAGCCCGACAGGGCCCGACAGGGCCCAGTAGAGCCCGACAGAGCCCGACAGGGCCCGACAGAGCCCGACAGAGCCCGGCAGGGCCCGACACAGCCCGACAGGGCCCGACAGAGCCGGACAGAGCCCGACAGGGCACGACAGAGCCCGACAGAGCCCGACAGGGCCCGACAGAGCCCGACAGAGCCCGACAGAGCCCGACAGAGCCCGACAGAACCCGACAGAGCCCGACAGAGCCCGACAGGGCCCGACAGGGCCCAGTAGAGACCGACAGAGCCCGACAGAGCCCAGTAGAGCGCAGTAGAGCCCGACAGAGCCCGACAGAGCCCGACAGAACCCAACAGAGCCCGACAGAGACCAGTTGAGCCCGACAGAGCCCGACAGAGTCCGACAGAGCCCGACAGGGCCCGACAGGGCCCGACAGGGCCCAGTAGAGCCCGACAGAGCCCGACAGAGCCCGACAGAGCCCAGTAGAGCCCGACAGAGCCCGACAGAGCCCGACAGAGCCCGACAGGGCCCGACAGAGCCCGACAGAGCCCGACAGGGCCCGACAGGGCCCGACAGAGCCCGACAGGGCCCGACAGAGCCCGACAGAGCCCGACAGAGCCCGACAGGGCCCGACAGAGCCTGACAGAGCCCGACAGGGCCCAGTAGAGCCCGACAGAGCCCGACAGAGCCCGACAGAGCCCGACAGAGCCCAGTAGAGCCCGACAGAGCCCGAGAGAGCCCGACAGAGCCCGACAGAGCCCGACAGGGCCCGACAGAGCCCGACAGAGCCCGACAGGGCCCGCCAGGGCCCGACAGGGCCCGACAGAGTTCAGTAGAGCCCGACAGAGCCCGACAGAGCCCGACAGAGCCCGACAGGGCCCGACAGGGCCCAGTAGAGCCCGACAGAGCCCGACAGAGCCCGAAAGATCCCAGTAGAGCCCGACAGAGCCCGACAGGGCCCGACAGAGCCCGACAGGGCCCAGTAGAGCCCGACAGAGCCCGACAGAGCCCAGTAGAGCCCAGTAGAGCCCGACAGAGCCCGACAGGGCCCGACAGAGCCCGACAGAGCCCGACAGGGCCCGACAGGGACCGACAGGGCCCAGTAGAGCCCGAAAGAGCCCGACAGAGCC
>NW_027017571.1:0-62392 GCF_036013445.1 Caloenas nicobarica
TACTGGGGCCCTGTCGGGCTCTCTCGGGCTCTACTGGGCTTTGTCGGGCTCTGTCAGGCTCTGTCGGGCCCTGTCGGGCTCTGTCGGGCTCTGTCGGGCTCTGTCGGGCTCTATTGGGCCCTGTCGGGCCCTGTCGGGCTCTGTCGGGCTCTGTCGGGCTCTGTCGGGCTCAACTGGTCTCTGTCGGGCTCTGTCGGGTTCTGTCGGGCTCTGTCGGGCTCTGTAGGTCTCTGTCGGCCTCTACTGGGCTCTACTGGGCTCTGTCGGGCTCTGTCGGGCTCTACTGGGCCCTGTCGGGCTCTGTCGGGCTCTGTCGGACCCTGTCGGGCCCTGTCGGGCTCTGTCGGGCTCTGTCGGGCTCTGTCGGGTTCTGTCGGGCTCTGTCGGGCTCTGTCGGGCTCTGTCGGGCTCTTCTGGGCCCTGTCGGGCCCTGTCGGCTCTGTCGGGCTCTGTCGGGCTCTGTCGGGCTCTACTGGGCCCTGTCGGGCCCTGTCGGGCCCTGTCGGGTTCTGTCGGGCTCTGTCGGGCTCTGTAGGGCTCTACTGGGCTCTGTCGGGCTCTGTCGGGTTCTATCGGGCTCTGTCGGGCTCTGTCGGGCTCTACTGGGCTCTGTCGGGCCCTGTCGGGCCCTGTCGGGCTCTGTCGGGCCCTGTCGGGCCCTGTCGGGCTCTGTCGGGCTCTGTCGGGCTCTGTCGGGCTCTACTGGGCTCTGTCGGGCCCTGTCGGGCTCTGTCGGGCCCTGTCGGGCCCTGTCGGGCTCTGTCGGGCTCTGTCGGGCTCTACTGGGCTCTACTGGGCCTCTGTCGGGCTCTGTCGGGCTCTACTGGGTCCTGTCGGGCCCTGTCGGGCCCTGACGGGCTCTGTCGGGCTCTACTGGGCTCTGTCGGGCTCTGTCGGGCTCTGTCGGGCCCTGTCGGGCTCTGTCGGGCTCTACTGGGCTCTGTCGGGCTCTGTCGGGCTTTGTCGGTCTCTGTCGGGCTCTACTGGGCCCTGTCGGGCCCTGACGGGCTCTGTCGGGCTCTGTCGGGCTCTGTCGGGCCCTGTCGGGCCCTGTCGGGCTCTGTCGGGTTCTGTCGGGCTCTGTCGGGCTCTGTCGGGCTCTGTCGGGCCCTGTCGGGCCCTGTCGGGCTCTGTCGGGCTCTGTCGGGTTCTGTCGGGCTCTACTGGGCTCTGTCGGGCCCTGTCGGGCCCTGTCGGGCTCTGTCGGGCTCTGTCGGGCCCTGTCGGGCCCTGTCGGGCTCTGTCGGGCTCTGTCGGGCTCTACTGGGCTCTGTCGGGCTCTGTCGGGCTCTGTCGGGCTCTGTCGGGCTCTACTGGGCCCTGTCGGGCTCTGTCGGGCTCTGTCGGGCTCTGTCGGGCCCTGTCGGGCCCTGTCGGGCCTCTGTCGGGCTCTGTCGGGCCCTGTCGGGCTCTACTGGGCTCTGTCGGGCTCTGTCGGGTTCTGTCGGGCTCTGTCGGGCTCTGTCGGGCTCTACTGGGCTCTGTCGGGCCCTGTCGGGCCCTGTCGGTCTCTGTCGGACTCTGTCGGGCTCTGTCGGGCTCTACTGGGCCCTGTCGGGCCCTGTCGGGCTCTGTCGGGCCCTGTCGGGCCCTGTCGGGCTCTGTCGGGCTCTGTCGGGCCCTGTCGGGCTCTGTCGGGCTCTGTCGGGCTCTGTCGGGCTCTACTGGGCTCTACTGGGCTCTGACGGGCTCTGTCGGGCTCTACTGGGCTCTGTCGGGCTCTGTCGGGCCCTGTCGGGCTCTGTCGGGCTCTACTGGGCTCTGTCGGGCTCTGTCGGGCTCTGTCCGGGCTCTGTCGGGCTCTTCTGGGCCCTGTCGGGCCCTGTCGGGCTCTGTCGGGCTCTGTCGGGCTCTGTCGGGCTCTACTGGGCCCTGTCGGGCTCTGTCGGGCTCTACTGGGCTTTGTCGGGCTCTGTCAGGCTCTGTCGGGCCCTGTCGGGCTCTGTCGGGCTCTGTCGGGCTCTGTCGGGCTCTACTGGGCTCTGTCGGGCTCTGTCGGGCTCTGTCGGGCTCTACTGGGCCCTGTCGGGCCCTGTCGGGCTCTGTCGGGCTCTGTCGGGCTCTGTCGGGCTCAACTGGTCTCTGTCGGGCTCTGTCGGGTTCTGTCGGGCTCTGTCGGGCTCTGTCGGTCTCTGTCGGGCTCTACTGGGCTCTACTGGGCTCTGTCAGGCTCTGTCGGGCTCTACTGGGCCCTGTCGGGCTCTGTCGGGCTCTGTCGGACCCTGTCGGGCCCTGTCGGGCTCTGTCGGGCTCTGTCGGGCTCTGTCGGGTTCTGTCGGGCTCTGTCGGGCTCTGTCGGGCTCTGTCGGGCTCTTCTGGGCCCTGTCGGGCCCTGTCGGGCTCTGTCGGGCTCTGTCGGGCTCTGTCGGGCTCTGTCGGGCTCTACTGGGCCCTGTCGGGCCCTGTCGGGCCCTGTCGGGCTCTGTCGGGCTCTGTCGGGCTCTGTAGGGCTCTACTGGGCTCTGTCGGGCTCTGTCGGGTTCTATCGGGCTCTGTCGGGCTCTGTCGGGCTCTACTGGGCTCTGTCGGGCCCTGTCGGGCCCTGTCGGGCTCTGTCGGGCCCTGTCGGGCCCTGTCGGGCTCTGTCGGGCTCTGTCGGGCTCTGTCGGGCTCTACTGGGCTCTGTCGGGCCCTGTCGGGCTCTGTCGGGCCCTGTCGGGCTCTGTCGGGCTCTGTCGGGCTCTGTCGGGCTCTACTGGGCTCTACTGGGCTCTGTCGGGCTCTGTCGGGCTCTACTGGGCTCTGTCGGGCTCTGTCGGGCCCTGTCGGGCTCTGTCGGGCTCTGTCGGGCTCTACTGGGCCCTGTCGGGCTCTGGCGGGCTCTGTCGGTATCTGTCGGGCCCTGTCGGGCTCTGTCGGGCTCTGTCGGGCTCTGTCGGGCTCTGTCGGGCTCTACTGGGCTCTACTGTTCCCTGTCGGGCCCTGTCGGGCTCTGTCGGGCTCTGTCGGGCTCTACTGGGCTCTACTGTTCCCTGTCGGGCCCTGTCGGGCCCTGTCGGGCTCTGTCGGGCTCTGTCGGGCTCTGTCGAGCTCTACTGGGCTCTGTCGGGCTCTGTCGGGCTCTGTCGGGCTCTGTCGGGCCCTGTCGGGCCCTATCGGGCTTTGTCGGGCTCTGTCGGGCTCTGTCGGGCTCTGTCGGGCTCTACTGGGCTCTGTCGGGCTCTGTCGGGCCCTGTCGGGCTCTGTCGGGCTCTGTCGGGCTCTACTGGGCCCTGTCCGGCTCTGTCGAGCTCTGTCGGGCCCTGTCGGGCTCTGTCGGGCTCTGTCGGGCTCTACTGGGCCCTGTCGGGCTCTGTCGGGCTCTGTCGGGCTCTGTCGGGCTCTGTCCGGCTCTACTGGGCTCTGTCGGGCCCTGTCGGGCCCTGTCGGGCTCTGTCGGGCTCTGTCGGGCTCTGTCGGGCTCTGTCGGGCTCTGTCGAGCTCTACTGGGCTCTGTCGGGCCCTGTCGGGCCCTGTCGGGCTCTGTCGGGCTCTGTCGGGCTCTGTCGGGCTCTGTCGGGCTCTACTGGGCCCTGTCGGGCTCTGTCGGGCTCTGTCGGGCTCTGTCGGGCTCTACTGGGCTCTGTCGGGCTCTGTCGGGCTCTGTCGGGCTCTACTGGGCCCTGTCGGGCCCTGTCTGGCTCTGTCGGGCTCTGTCGGGCTCTGTCGGGCTCTACTGGGCCCTGTCGGGCTCTGTCGGGTTCTGTCGGGCTCTGTCGGGCTCTGTCGGGCTCTGTCGGGCTCTACTGGGCTCTACTGGGCTCTGTCGGGCTCTCTCGGGCTCTACTGGGCCCTGTCGGGCTCTGTCGGGCCCTGTCGGGCTCTGTCGGGCTCTGTCGGGCTCTGTCGGGCTCTTCTGGGCCCTGTCGGGCTCTGTCGGGCTCTGTCGGGCTCTCTCGGGCTCTGTCGGGCTCTACTGGACTCTGTCGGGCTCTGTCGGGCTCTGTCGGGCTCTGTCGGGCTCTACTGGGCCCTCTCGGGCCCTGTCGGGCTCTGTCGGGCTCTGTCGGGCTCTGTCGGGCTCTACTGGGCCCTGTCGGGCTCTGTCGGGTTCTGTCGGGCTCTGTCGGGCTCTGTCGGGCTCTGTCGGGCTCTACTGGGCTCTACTGGGCTCTGTCGGGCTCTCTCGGGCTCTACTGGGCCCTGTCGGGCCCTGTCGGGCCCTGTCGGGCTCTGTCGGGCTCTGTCGGGCTCTGTCGGGTTCTGTCGGGCTCTGTCGGGCTCTGTCGGGCTCTTCTGGGCCCTGTCGGGCCCTGTCGGGCTCTGTCGGGCTCTGTCGGGCTCTGTCGGGCTCTACTGGGCCCTGTCGGGCTCTCTCGGGCTCTACTGGGCTTTGTCGGGCTCTGTCAGGCTCTGTCGGGCCCTGTCGGGCTCTGTCGGGCTCTGTCGGGCTCTGTCGGGCTCTACTGGGCTCTGTCGGGCTCTGTCGGGCTCTGTCGGGCTCTACTGGGCCCTGTCGGGCCCTGTCGGGCTCTGTCGGGCTCTGTCGGGCTCTGTCGGGCTCAACTGGTCTCTGTCGGGCTCTGTCGGGTTCTGTCGGGCTCTGTCGGGCTCTGTCGGTCTCTGTCGGGCTCTACTGGGCTCTACTGGGCTCTGTCGGGCTCTGTCGGGCTCTACTGGGCCCTGTCGGGCTCTCTCGGGCTCTACTGGGCTTTGTCGGGCTCTGTCAGGCTCTGTCGGGCCCTGTCGGGCTCTGTCGGGCTCTGTCGGGCTCTGTCGGGCTCTATTGGGCCCTGTCGGGCCCTGTCGGGCTCTGTCGGGCTCTGTCGGGCTCTGTCGGGCTCAACTGGTCTCTGTCGGGCTCTGTCGGGTTCTGTCGGGCTCTGTCGGGCTCTGTAGGTCTCTGTCGGCCTCTACTGGGCTCTACTGGGCTCTGTCGGGCTCTGTCGGGCTCTACTGGGCCCTGTCGGGCTCTGTCGGGCTCTGTCGGACCCTGTCGGGCCCTGTCGGGCTCTGTCGGGCTCTGTCGGGCTCTGTCGGGTTCTGTCGGGCTCTGTCGGGCTCTGTCGGGCTCTGTCGGGCTCTTCTGGGCCCTGTCGGGCCCTGTCGGGCTCTGTCGGGCTCTGTCGGGCTCTGTCGGGCTCTACTGGGCCCTGTCGGGCCCTGTCGGGCCCTGTCGGGTTCTGTCGGGCTCTGTCGGGCTCTGTAGGGCTCTACTGGGCTCTGTCGGGCTCTGTCGGGTTCTATCGGGCTCTGTCGGGCTCTGTCGGGCTCTACTGGGCTCTGTCGGGCCCTGTCGGGCCCTGTCGGGCTCTGTCGGGCCCTGTCGGGCCCTGTCGGGCTCTGTCGGGCTCTGTCGGGCTCTGTCGGGCTCTACTGGGCTCTGTCGGGCCCTGTCGGGCTCTGTCGGGCCCTGTCGGGCCCTGTCGGGCTCTGTCGGGCTCTGTCGGGCTCTACTGGGCTCTACTGGGCTCTGTCGGGCTCTGTCGGGCTCTACTGGGTCCTGTCGGGCCCTGTCGGGCCCTGACGGGCTCTGTCGGGCTCTACTGGGCTCTGTCGGGCTCTGTCGGGCTCTGTCGGGCCCTGTCGGGCTCTGTCGGGCTCTACTGGGCTCTGTCGGGCTCTGTCGGGCTTTGTCGGTCTCTGTCGGGCTCTACTGGGCCCTGTCGGGCCCTGACGGGCTCTGTCGGGCTCTGTCGGGCTCTGTCGGGCCCTGTCGGGCCCTGTCGGGCTCTGTCGGGTTCTGTCGGGCTCTGTCGGGCTCTGTCGGGCTCTGTCGGGCCCTGTCGGGCCCTGTCGGGCTCTGTCGGGCTCTGTCGGGCTCTACTGGGCCCTGTCGGGCCCTGTCGGGCCCTGTCGGGCTCTGTCGGGCTCTGTCGGGCCCTGTCGGGCTCTGTCGGGCTCTGTCGGGCTCTGTCGGGCTCTACTGGGCTCTACTAGGCTCTGTCGGGCCCTGTCGGGCTCTACTGGGCTCTGTCGGGCTCTGTCGGGCCCTGTCGGGCTCTGTCGGGCTCTGTCGGGCTCTGTCGGGCTCTACTGGGCTCTACTGTTCCCTGTCGGGCCCTGTCGGGCTCTGTCGGGCTCTGTCGGGCTCTACTGGGCTCTACTGTTCCCTGTCGGGCCCTGTCGGGCCCTGTCGGGCTCTGTCGGGCTCTGTCGGGCTCTGTCGAGCTCTACTGGGCTCTGTCGGGCTCTGTCGGGCTCTGTCGGGCTCTGTCGGGCCCTGTCGGGCCCTGTCGGGCTTTGTCGGGCTCTGTCGGGCTCTGTCGGGCTCTGTCGGGCTCTACTGGGCTCTGTCGGGCTCTGTCGGGCCCTGTCGGGCTCTGTCGGGCTCTGTCGGGCTCTACTGGGCCCTGTCCGGCTCTGTCGAGCTCTGTCGGGCCCTGTCGGGCTCTGTCGGGCTCTGTCGGGCTCTACTGGGCCCTGTCGGGCTCTGTCGGGCTCTGTCGGGCTCTGTCGGGCTCTGTCCGGCTCTACTGGGCTCTGTCGGGCTCTGTCGGGTTCTGTCGGGCCCTGTCGGGCCCTGTCGGGCCCTGTCGGGCCCTGTCGGGCTCTGTCGGGCTCTGTCGGGCTCTGTTGGGACCTGTCGGGCCCTGTCGAGCTCTGTCGGGCTCTGTCGGGCTCTGTCGGGTTCTACTGGGCTCTACTGGGCCCTGTCGGGCTCTGTCGGGCTCTGTCGGGCTCTACTGGTCTCTGTCGGGCTCTGTCGGGCCCGGTCGGGCCCTGTCGGGCTCTGTCGGGCTCTGTCGGGCCCTGTCGGGCCCTGTCGGGCTCTGTCGGGCTCTGTCGGGCTCTACTGGGCCCTGTCGGGCCCTGTCGGGCTCTGTCGGGCTCTGTCGGGCTCTACTGGGCTCTGTCGAGCTCTACTGGGCTCTGTCGGGCCCTGTCGGGCCCTGTCGGGCTCTGTCGGGCTCTGTCGGGCTCTGTCGGGCTCTGTCGGGCTCTACTGGGCCCTGTCGGGCTCTGTCGGGCTCTGTCGGGCTCTGTCGGGCTCTACTGGGCTCTGTCGGGCTCTGTCGGGCTCTGTCGGGCTCTGTCGGGCTCTACTGGGCCCTGTCGGGCCCTGTCGGGCTCTGTCGGGCTCTGTCGGGCTCTGTCGGGCTCTACTGGGCCCTGTCGGGCTCTGTCGGGTTCTGTCGGGCTCTGTCGGGCTCTGTCGGGCTCTGTCGGGCTCTACTGGGCTCTACTGGGCTCTGTCGGGCTCTCTCGGGCTCTACTGGGCCCTGTCGGGCTCTGTCGGGCCCTGTCGGGCTCTGTCGGGCTCTGTCGGGCTCTGTCGGGCTCTTCTGGGCCCTGTCGGGCTCTGTCGGGCTCTGTCGGGCTCTTCTGGGCCCTGTCGGGCCCTGTCGGGCTCTGTCGGGCTCTGTCGGGCTCTGTCGGGCTCTACAGGGCCCTGTCGGGCCCTGTCGGGCTCTGTCGGGCTCTGTCGGGCTCTGTCGGGCTCTACTGGACTCTGTCGGGCTCTGTCGGGCTCTGTCGGGCTCTGTCGGGCTCTACTGGGCCCTGTCGGGCCCTGTCGGGCTCTGTCGGGCTCTGTCGGGCTCTGTCGGGCTCTACTGGGCCCTGTCGGGCTCTGTCGGGTTCTGTCGGGCTCTGTCGGGCTCTGTCGGGCTCTGTCGGGCTCTACTGGGCTCTACTGGGCTCTGTCGGGCTCTCTCGGGCTCTACTGGGCCCTGTCGGGCTCTGTCGGGCCCTGTCGGGCCCTGTCGGGCTCTGTCGGGCTCTGTCGGGCTCTGTCGGGTTCTGTCGGGCTCTGTCGGGGTCTGTCGGGCTCTTCTGGGCCCTGTCGGGCCCTGTCGGGCTCTGTCGGGCTCTGTCGGGCTCTGTCGGGCTCTACTGGGCCCTGTCGGGCTCTCTCGGGCTCTACTGGGCTTTGTCGGGCTCTGTCAGGCTCTGTCGGGCCCTGTCGGGCTCTGTCGGGCTCTGTCGGGCTCTGTCGGGCTCTACTGGGCTCTGTCGGGCTCTGTCGGGCTCTGTCGGGCTCTACTGGGCCCTGTCGGGCCCTGTCGGGCTCTGTCGGGCTCTGTCGGGCTCTGTCGGGCTCAACTGGTTTCTGTCGGGCTCTGTCGGGTTCTGTCGGGCTCTGTCGGGCTCTGTCGGTCTCTGTCGGGCTCTACTGGGCTCTACTGGGCTCTGTCGGGCTCTGTCGGGCTCTACTGGGCCCTGTCGGGCTCTGTCGGGCTCTGTCGGACCCTGTCGGGCCCTGTCGGGCTCTGTCGGGCTCTGTCGGGCTCTGTCGGGTTCTGTCGGGCTCTGTCGGGCTCTGTCGGGCTCTGTCGGGCTCTTCTGGGCCCTGTCGGGCCCTGTCGGGCTCTGTCGGGCTCTGTCGGGCTCTGTCGGGCTCTACTGGGCCCTGTCGGGCCCTGTCGGGCCCTGTCGGGCTCTGTCGGGCTCTGTCGGGCTCTGTAGGGCTCTACTGGGCTCTGTCGGGCTCTGTCGGGTTCTATCGGGCTCTGTCGGGCTCTGTCGGGCTCTACTGGGCTCTGTCGGGCCCTGTCGGGCCCTGTCGGGCTCTGTCGGGCCCTGTCGGGCCCTGTCGGGCTCTGTCGGGCTCTACTGGGCTCTGTCGGGCCCTGTCGGGCTCTGTCGGGCCCTGTCGGGCCCTGTCGGGCTCTGTCGGGCTCTGTCGGGCTCTACTGGGCTCTACTGGGCTCTGTCGGGCTCTGTCGGGCTCTACTGGGCTCTGTCGGGCTCTGTCGGGCCCTGTCGGGCTCTGTCGGGCTCTGTCGGGCTCTACTGGGCCCTGTCGGGCTCTGGCGGGCTCTGTCGGTATCTGTCGGGCCCTGTCGGGCTCTGTCGGGCTCTGTCGGGCTCTGTCGGGCTCTGTCGGGCTCTACTGGGCTCTACTGTTCCCTGTCGGGCCCTGTCGGGCTCTGTCGGGCTCTGTCGGGCTCCACTGGGCTCTACTGTTCCCTGTCGGGCCCTGTCGGGCCCTGTCGGGCTCTGTCGGGCTCTGTCGGGCTCTGTCGAGCTCTACTGGGCTCTGTCGGGCTCTGTCGGGCTCTGTCGGGCTCTGTCGGGCCCTGTCGGGCCCTATCGGGCTTTGTCGGGCTCTGTCGGGCTCTGTCGGGCTCTGTCGGGCTCTACTGGGCTCTGTCGGGCTCTGTCGGGCCCTGTCGGGCTCTGTCGGGCTCTGTCGGGCTCTACTGGGCCCTGTCCGGCTCTGTCGAGCTCTGTCGGGCCCTGTCGGGCTCTGTCGGGCTCTGTCGGGCTCTACTGGGCCCTGTCGGGCTCTGTCGGTCTCTGTCGGGCTCTGTCGGGCTCTGTCCGGCTCTACTGGGCTCTGTCGGGCCCTGTCGGGCTCTACTGGGCTCTACTGGGCTCTGTCGGGCTCTCTCGGGCTCTACTGGGCCCTGTCGGGCTCTGTCGGGCCCTGTCGGGCTCTGTCGGGCTCTGTCGGGCTCTGTCGGGCTCTTCTGGGCCCTGTCGGGCTCTGTCGGGCTCTGTCGGGCTCTTCTGGGCCCTGTCGGGCCCTGTCGGGCTCTGTCGGGCTCTGTCGGGCTCTGTCGGGCTCTACAGGGCCCTGTCGGGCCCTGTCGGGCTCTGTCGGGCTCTGTCGGGCTCTGTCGGGCTCTACTGGACTCTGTCGGGCTCTGTCGGGCTCTGTCGGGCTCTGTCGGGCTCTACTGGGCCCTCTCGGGCCCTGTCGGGCTCTGTCGGGCTCTGTCGGGCTCTGTCGGGCTCTACTGGGCCCTGTCGGGCTCTGTCGGGTTTTGTCGGGCTCTGTCGGGCTCTGTCGGGCTCTGTCGGGCTCTACTGGGCTCTACTGGGCTCTGTCGGGCTCTCTCGGGCTCTACTGGGCTCTGTCGGGCTCTGTCGGACCCTGTCGGGCCCTGTCGGGCTCTGTCGGGCTCTGTCGGGCTCTGTCGGGTTCTGTCGGGCTCTGTCGGGCTCTGTCGGGCTCTGTCGGGCTCTTCTGGGCCCTGTCGGGCCCTGTCGGGCTCTGTCGGGCTCTGTCGGGCTCTGTCGGGCTCTGTCGGGCTCTACTGGGCCCTGTCGGGCCCTGTCGGGCCCTGTCGGGTTCTGTCGGGCTCTGTCGGGCTCTGTAGGGCTCTACTGGGCTCTGTCGGGCTCTGTCGGGTTCTATCGGGCTCTGTCGGGCTCTGTCGGGCTCTACTGGGCTCTGTCGGGCCCTGTCGGGCCCTGTCGGGCTCTGTCGGGCCCTGTCGGGCCCTGTCGGGCTCTGTCGGGCTCTGTCGGGCTCTGTCGGGCTCTACTGGGCTCTGTCGGGCCCTGTCGGGCTCTGTCGGGCCCTGTCGGGCCCTGTCGGGCTCTGTCGGGCTCTGTCGGGCTCTACTGGGCTCTACTGGGCTCTGTCGGGCTCTGTCGGGCTCTACTGGGTCCTGTCGGGCCCTGTCGGGCCCTGACGGGCTCTGTCGGGCTCTACTGGGCTCTGTCGGGCTCTGTCGGGCTCTGTCGGGCCCTGTCGGGCTCTGTCGGGCTCTACTGGGCTCTGTCGGGCTCTGTCGGGCTTTGTCGGGCTCTGTCGGGCTCTACTGGGCCCTGTCGGGCCCTGACGGGCTCTGTCGGGCTCTGTCGGGCTCTGTCGGGCCCTGTCGGGCCCTGTCGGGCTCTGTCGGGTTCTGTCGGGCTCTGTCGGGCTCTGTCGGGCTCTGTCGGGCCCTGTCGGGCCCTGTCGGGCTCTGTCGGGCTCTGTCGGGCTCTACTGGGCCCTGTCGGGCCCTGTCGGGCCCTGTCGGGCTCTGTCGGGCTCTGTCGGGCCCTGTCGGGCTCTGTCGGGCTCTGTCGGGCTCTGTCGGGCTCTACTGGGCTCTACTAGGCTCTGTCGGGCGCTGTCGGGCTCTACTGGGCTCTGTCGGTCTCTGTCGGGCTTTGTCGGGCTCTACTGGGCCCTGTCGGGCTCTGTCGGGCCCTGTCGGGCTCTGTCGGGCTCTGTCGGGCCCTGTCGGGCTCTGTCGGGCTCTGTCGGGCTCTGTCAGGCTCTACTGGGCTCTGTCGGGTTCTACTGGGCTCTACTGGGCCCTGTCGGGCTCTGTCGGGCTCTGTCGGGCTCTACTGGGCTCTGTCGGGCCCTGTCGGGCTCTGTCGGGCTCTGTCGGGCCCTGTCGGGATCTGTCGGGCTCTGTCGGGCTCTGTCGGTCCCTGTCGGGCTCTGTCGGGCTCTGTCGGGCTCTGTCGGGCTCTACTGGGCCCTGTCGGGCTCTGTCGGGCTCTGTCGGGCCCTGTCGGGCTCTGTCGGCCCTGTCGGGCTCTGTCGGGCTCTGTCGGGCTGTATCGGGCTCTATCGGGCTCTACTGGGCTCTACTGGGCTCTGTCGGGCTCTGTCGGGCTCTGTCGGGCTCTCTCGGGCTCTACTGGGCTTTGTCGGGCTCTGTCAGGCTCTGTCGGGCTCTGTCGGGCTCTACTGGGCCCTATCGGGCCCTGTCGGGCTCTGTCGTGCCCTGTCGGGCCCTGTCGGGCTCTGTCGGGCCCTGTCGGGCTCTGTCGGGCCCTGTCGGGCCCTGTCGGGCTCTGTCGGGCTCTGTCGGGCCCTGTCGGGCTCTGTCGGGCTCTGTCGGGCTCTGTCGGGCTCTACTGGGCCCTGTCGGGCTCTGTCGGGCCCTGTCGGGCTCTGTCGGGCTCTGTCGGGCTCTGTCGGGCTCTACTGGGCTCTGTCGGGCCCTGTCGGGCCCTGTCGGGCTCTGTCGGGCTCTGTCTGGCCCTGTCGGGCCCTGTCGGGCTCTGTCGGGCTCTACTGGGCTCTGTCGGGCTCTGTCGGGCTTTGTCGGGCTCTGTCGGGCTCTACTGGGCCCTGTCGGGCTCTGTCGGGCCCTGTCGGGCTCTGTCGGGTCCTGTCGGGCCCTGTCGGGCTGTGTCGGGCTCTGTCGGGCTCTGTCGGGCTCTACTGGGCTCTGTCGGGTTCTACTGGGATCTACTGGGCCCTGTCGGGCTCTGTCGGGCTCTGTCGGGCCCTGTCGGGCTCTGTCGGGCTCTGTCGGGCCCTGTCGGGACCTGTCGGGCTCTGTCGGGCTCTGTCGGTCCCTGTCGGGCTCTCTCGGGCTCTGTCAGGCTCTGTCGGGCTCTACTGGGCCCTGTCGGGCTCTGTCGGGCTCTGTCGGGCTCTGTCGGGCCCTGTCGGGCTCTGTCGGGCTCTGTCGGGGTGTGTCGTGCTCTGTCGGGCTCTACTGGGCTCTACTGGGCTCTGTCGGGCTCTGTCGGGCTCTGTCGGGCTCTACTGGGCCCTGTCGGGCCCTGTCGGGCTCTGTCGGGCTCTGTCGGGCTCTGTCGGGCTCTACTGGGCCCTGTCGGGCCCTGTCGGGCCCTGTCGGGCTCTGTCGGGCTCTGTCGGGCTCTGTCGGGCTCTACTGGGCTCTGTCGGGCCCTGTCGGGCTCTGTCGGGCCCTGTCGGGCCCTGTCGGGCTCTGTCGGGCTCTGTCGGGCTCTACTGGGCTCTACTGGGCTCTGTCGGGCTCTGTCGGGCTCTACTGGGTCCTGTCGGGCCCTGTCGGGCCCTGACGGGCTCTGTCGGGCTCTACTGGGCTCTGTCGGGCTCTGTCGGGCTCTGTCGGGCCCTGTCGGGCTCTGTCGGGCTCTACTGGGCTCTGTCGGGCTCTGTCGGGCTTTGTCGGGCTCTGTCGGGCTCTACTGGGCCCTGTCGGGCCCTGACGGGCTCTGTCGGGCTCTGTCGGGCTCTGTCGGGCCCTGTCGGGCCCTGTCGGGCTCTGTCGGGTTCTGTCGGGCTCTGTCGGGCTCTGTCGGGCTCTGTCGGGCCCTGTCGGGCCCTGTCGGGCTCTGTCGGGCTCTGTCGGGCTCTACTGGGCCCTGTCGGGCCCTGTCGGGCTCTGTCGGGCTCTGTCGGGCCCTGTCGGGCTCTGTCGGGCTCTGTCGGGCTCTGTCGGGCTCTACTGGGCTCTACTAGGCTCCGTCGGGCTCTGTCGGGCTCTACTGGGCTCTGTCGGTCTCTGTCGGGCTTTGTCGGGCTCTACTGGGCCCTGTCGGGCTCTGTCGGGCCCTGTCGGGCTCTGTCGGGCTCTGTCGGGCCCTGTCGGGCTCTGTCGGGCTCTGTCGGGCTCTGTCAGGCTCTACTGGGCTCTGTCGGGTTCTACTGGGCTCTACTGGGCCCTGTCGGGCTCTGTCGGGCTCTGTCGGGCTCTACTGGGCTCTGTCGGGCCCTGTCGGGCTCTGTCGGGCTCTGTCGGGCCCTGTCGGGATCTGTCGGGCTCTGTCGGGCTCTGTCGGTCCCTGTCGGGCTCTGTCGGGCTCTGTCGGGCTCTGTCGGGCTCTACTGGGCCCTGTCGGGCTCTGTCGGGCTCTGTCGGGCCCTGTCGGGCTCTGTCGGCCCTGTCGGGCTCTGTCGGGCTCTGTCGGGCTGTATCGGGCTCTATCGGGCTCTACTGGGCTCTACTGGGCTCTGTCGGGCTCTGTCGGGCTCTGTCGGGCTCTACTGGGCCCTGTCGGGCCCTTTCGGGCTCTGTCGGGCTCTGTCGGGCTCTGTCGGGCTCTACTGGGCCCTATCGGGCCCTGTCGGGCTCTGTCGTGCCCTGTCGGGCCCTGTCGGGCTCTGTCGGGCCCTGTCGGGCTCTGTCGGGCCCTGTCGGGCCCTGTCGGGCTCTGTCGGGCTCTGTCGGGCCCTGTCGGGCTCTGTCGGGCTCTGTCGGGCTCTGTCGGGCTCTACTGGGCCCTGTCGGGCTCTGTCGGGCCCTGTCGGGCTCTGTCGGGCTCTGTCGGGCTCTGTCGGGCTCTACTGGGCTCTGTCGGGCCCTGTCGGGCCCTGTCGGGCTCTGTCGGGCTCTGTCTGGCCCTGTCGGGCCCTGTCGGGCTCTGTCGGGCTCTACTGGGCTCTGTCGGGCTCTGTCGGGCTTTGTCGGGCTCTGTCGGGCTCTACTGGGCCCTGTCGGGCTCTGTCGGGCCCTGTCGGGCTCTGTCGGGTCCTGTCGGGCCCTGTCGGGCTGTGTCGGGCTCTGTCGGGCTCTGTCGGGCTCTACTGGGCTCTGTCGGGTTCTACTGGGATCTACTGGGCCCTGTCGGGCTCTGTCGGGCTCTGTCGGGCCCTGTCGGGCTCTGTCGGGCTCTGTCGGGCCCTGTCGGGACCTGTCGGGCTCTGTCGGGCTCTGTCGGTCCCTGTCGGGCTCTCTCGGGCTCTGTCAGGCTCTGTCGGGCTCTACTGGGCCCTGTCGGGCTCTGTCGGGCTCTGTCGGGCTCTGTCGGGCCCTGTCGGGCTCTGTCGGGCTCTGTCGGGGTGTGTCGTGCTCTGTCGGGCTCTACTGGGCTCTACTGGGCTCTGTCGGGCTCTGTCGGGCTCTGTCGGGCTCTACTGGGCCCTGTCGGGCCCTGTCGGGCTCTGTCGGGCTCTGTCGGGCTCTGTCGGGCTCTACTGGGCCCTGTCGGGACCTGTCGGGCCCTGTCGGGCTCTGTCGGGCTCTGTCGGGCTCTGTCGGGCTCTACTGGGCTCTGTCGGGCTCTGTCGGGTTCTGTCGGGCTCTGTCGGGCTCTGTCGGGCTCTACTGGGCCCTGTCGGGCCCTGTCGGGCCCTGTCGGGCTCTGTCGGGCTCTGTCGGGCTCTACTGGGCTCTGTCGGGCTCTGTCGGGTTCTGTCGGGCTCTGTCGGGCTCTGTCGGGCCCTGTCGGGCTCTGTCGGGCCCTGTCGGGCCCTGTCGGGCTCTGTCGGGCCCTGTCGGGCCCTGTCGGGCTCTGTCGGGCTCTGTCGGGCCCTGTCGGGCTCTGTCGGGCTCTGTCGGGCTCTACTGGGCCCTGTCGGGCCCTGTCGGGCCCTGTCGGGCTCTGTCGGGCTTTGTCGGGTTCTGTCGGGCTCTACTGGGCTCTGTCGGGCCCTGTCGGGCCCTGTCGGGCTCTGTCGGGCTCTGTCGGGCCCTGTCGGGCCCTGTCGGGCTCTGTCGGGCTCTGTCGGGCTCTACTGGGCTCTGTCGGGCTCTGTCGGGCTCTGTCGGGCTCTGTCGGGCTCTACTGGGCCCTGTCGGGCTCTGTCGGGCTCTGTCGGGCTCTGTCGGGCCCTGTCGGGCCCTGTCGGGCTCTGTCGGGCTCTGTCGGGCCCTGTCGGGCTCTACTGGGCTCTGTCGGGCTCTGTCGGGCTCTGTCGGGCTCTACTGGGCCCTGTCGGGCTCTGTCGGGCTCTGTGGGGCCCTGTCGGGCTCTGTCGGGCTCTGTCGGGCTCTGTCGGGCTCTGTCGGGCTCTGTCGGGCCCTGTCGGGCTCTGTCGGGCTCTGTCGGGCTCTGTCGGGTTCTGTCGGGCTCTGTCGGGCTCTTCTGGGCCCTGTCGGGCCCTGTCGGGCTCTGTCGGGCTCTGTCGGGCTCTGTCGGGCTCTACTGGGCCCTGTCGGGACCTGTCGGGCCCTGTCGGACTCTGTCGGGCTCTGTCGGGCTCTGTCGGGCTCTACTGGGCTCTGTCGGGCTCTGTCGGGTTCTGTCGGGCTCTGTCGGGCTCTGTCGGGCTCTACTGGGATCTGTCGGGCCCTGTCGGGCCCTGTCGGGCTCTGTCGGGCCCTGTCGGGCCCTGTCGGGCTCTGTCGGGCTCTGTCGGGCTCTACTGGGCCCTGTCGGGCCCTGTCGGGCTCTGTCGGGCCCTGTCGGGCCCTGTCGGGCTCTGTCGGGCTCTGTCGGGCCCTGTCGGGCTCTGTCGGGCTCTGTCGGGCTCTGTCGGGCTCTACTGGGCTCTACTGGGCTCTGTCGGGCTCTGTCGGGCTCTGTCGGGCCCTGTCGGGCTCTGTCGCGCTCTGTCGGGCTCTGTCGGGCTCTGTCGGGCCCTGTCGGGCTCTGTCGGGCTCTACTGGGCTCTGTCGGGCTCTGTCGGGCTTTGTCGGGCTCTGTCGGGCTCTACTGGGCCCTGTCGGGCCCTGATGGGCTCTGTCGGGCTCTGCTGGGCTCTGTCGGGCTCTGTCGGGTTCTGTCGGGCTCTGTCGGGCTCTGTCGGGCTCTACTGGGCTCTGTCGGGCCCTGTCGGGCCCTGTCGGTCTCTGTCGGACTCTGTCGGGCTCTGTCGGGCTCTACTGGGCCCTGTCGGGCCCTGTCGGGCTCTGTCGGGCCCTGTCGGGCCCTGTCGGGCTCTGTCGGGCTCTGTCGGGCCCTGTCGGGCTCTGTCGGGCTCTGTCGGGCTCTGTTGGGCTCTACTGGGCTCTACTGGGCTCTGTCGGGCTCTGTCGGGCTCTACTGGGCCCTGTCGGGCCCTGTCGGGCCCTGACGGGTTCTGTCGGGCTCTACTGGGCTCTGTCGGGCTCTGTCGGGCCCTGTCGGGCTCTGTCGGGCTCTACTGGGCTCTGTCGGGCTCTGTCGGGCTCTGTCGGGCTCTGTCGGGCTCTTCTGGGCCCTGTCGGGCCCTGTCGGGCTCTGTCGGGCTCTGTCGGGCTCTGTCGGGCTCTACTGGGCCCTGTCGGGCTCTGTCGGGCTCTACTGGGCTTTGTCGGGCTCTGTCAGGCTCTGTCGGGCCCTGTCGGGCTCTGTCGGGCTCTGTCGGGCTCTGTCGGGCTCTACTGGGCTCTGTCGGGCTCTGTCGGGCTCTGTCGGGCTCTACTGGGCCCTGTCGGGCCCTGTCGGGCTCTGTCGGGCTCTGTCGGGCTCTGTCGGGCTCAACTGGTCTCTGTCGGGCTCTGTCGGGTTCTGTCGGGCTCTGTCGGGCTCTGTCGGTCTCTGTCGGGCTCTACTGGGCTCTACTGGGCTCTGTCAGGCTCTGTCGGGCTCTACTGGGCCCTGTCGGGCTCTGTCGGGCTCTGTCGGACCCTGTCGGGCCCTGTCGGGCTCTGTCGGGCTCTGTCGGGCTCTGTCGGGTTCTGTCGGGCTCTGTCGGGCTCTGTCGGGCTCTGTCGGGCTCTTCTGGGCCCTGTCGGGCCCTGTCGGGCTCTGTCGGGCTCTGTCGGGCTCTGTCGGGCTCTGTCGGGCTCTACTGGGCCCTGTCGGGCCCTGTCGGGCCCTGTCGGGCTCTGTCGGGCTCTGTCGGGCTCTGTAGGGCTCTACTGGGCTCTGTCGGGCTCTGTCGGGTTCTATCGGGCTCTGTCGGGCTCTGTCGGGCTCTACTGGGCTCTGTCGGGCCCTGTCGGGCCCTGTCGGGCTCTGTCTGGCCCTGTCGGGCCCTGTCGGGCTCTGTCGGGCTCTGTCGGGCTCTGTCGGGCTCTACTGGGCTCTGTCGGGCCCTGTCGGGCTCTGTCGGGCCCTGTCGGGCTCTGTCGGGCTCTGTCGGGCTCTGTCGGGCTCTACTGGGCTCTACTGGGCTCTGTCGGGCTCTGTCGGGCTCTACTGGGCTCTGTCGGGCTCTGTCGGGCCCTGTCGGGCTCTGTCGGGCTCTGTCGGGCTCTACTGGGCCCTGTCGGGCTCTGGCGGGCTCTGTCGGTATCTGTCGGGCCCTGTCGGGCTCTGTCGGGCTCTGTCGGGCTCTGTCGGGCTCTGTCGGGCTCTACTGGGCTCTACTGTTCCCTGTCGGGCCCTGTCGGGCTCTGTCGGGCTCTGTCGGGCTCTACTGGGCTCTACTGTTCCCTGTCGGGCCCTGTCGGGCCCTGTCGGGCTCTGTCGGGCTCTGTCGGGCTCTGTCGAGCTCTACTGGGCTCTGTCGGGCTCTGTCGGGCTCTGTCGGGCTCTGTCGGGCCCTGTCGGGCCCTATCGGGCTTTGTCGGGCTCTGTCGGGCTCTGTCGGGCTCTGTCGGGCTCTGTCGGGCTCTACTGGGCTCTGTCGGGCTCTGTCGGGCCCTGTCGGGCCCTGTCGGGCTCTGTCGGGCTCTGTCGGGCCCTGTCGGGCTCTACTGGGCTCTGTCGGGCTCTGTCGGGCTCTGTCGGGCTCTACTGGGCCCTGTCGGGCTCTGTCGGGCTCTGTGGGGCCCTGTCGGGCTCTGTCGGGCTCTGTCGGGCTCTGTCGGGCTCTGTCGGGCTCTGTCGGGCCCTGTCGGGCTCTGTCGGGCTCTGTCGGGCTCTGTCGGGTTCTGTCGGGCTCTGTCGGGCTCTTCTGGGCCCTGTCGGGCCCTGTCGGGCTCTGTCGGGCTCTGTCGGGCTCTGTCGGGCTCTACTGGGCCCTGTCGGGACCTGTCGGGCCCTGTCGGACTCTGTCGGGCTCTGTCGGGCTCTGTCGGGCTCTACTGGGCTCTGTCGGGCTCTGTCGGGTTCTGTCGGGCTCTGTCGGGCTCTGTCGGGCTCTACTGGGATCTGTCGGGCCCTGTCGGGCCCTGTCGGGCTCTGTCGGGCCCTGTCGGGCCCTGTCGGGCTCTGTCGGGCTCTGTCGGGCTCTACTGGGCCCTGTCGGGCCCTGTCGGGCTCTGTCGGGCCCTGTCGGGCCCTGTCGGGCTCTGTCGGGCTCTGTCGGGCCCTGTCGGGCTCTGTCGGGCTCTGTCGGGCTCTGTCGGGCTCTACTGGGCTCTACTGGGCTCTGTCGGGCTCTGTCGGGCTCTGTCGGGCCCTGTCGGGCTCTGTCGCGCTCTGTCGGGCTCTGTCGGGCTCTGTCGGGCCCTGTCGGGCTCTGTCGGGCTCTACTGGGCTCTGTCGGGCTCTGTCGGGCTTTGTCGGGCTCTGTCGGGCTCTACTGGGCCCTGTCGGGCCCTGATGGGCTCTGTCGGGCTCTGCTGGGCTCTGTCGGGCTCTGTCGGGTTCTGTCGGGCTCTGTCGGGCTCTGTCGGGCTCTACTGGGCTCTGTCGGGCCCTGTCGGGCCCTGTCGTTCTCTGTCGGACTCTGTCGGGCTCTGTCGGGCTCTACTGGGCCCTGTCGGGCCCTGTCGGGCTCTGTCGGGCCCTGTCGGGCCCTGTCGGGCTCTGTCGGGCTCTGTCGGGCCCTGTCGGGCTCTGTCGGGCTCTGTCGGGCTCTGTTGGGCTCTACTGGGCTCTACTGGGCTCTGTCGGGCTCTGTCGGGCTCTACTGGGCCCTGTCGGGCCCTGTCGGGCCCTGACGGGTTCTGTCGGGCTCTACTGGGCTCTGTCGGGCTCTGTCGGGCCCTGTCGGGCTCTGTCGGGCTCTACTGGGCTCTGTCGGGCTCTGTCGGGCTCTGTCGGGCTCTGTCGGGCTCTTCTGGGCCCTGTCGGGCCCTGTCGGGCTCTGTCGGGCTCTGTCGGGCTCTGTCGGGCTCTACTGGGCCCTGTCGGGCTCTGTCGGGCTCTACTGGGCTTTGTCGGGCTCTGTCAGGCTCTGTCGGGCCCTGTCGGGCTCTGTCGGGCTCTGTCGGGCTCTGTCGGGCTCTACTGGGCTCTGTCGGGCTCTGTCGGGCTCTGTCGGGCTCTACTGGGCCCTGTCGGGCCCTGTCGGGCTCTGTCGGGCTCTGTCGGGCTCTGTCGGGCTCAACTGGTCTCTGTCGGGCTCTGTCGGGTTCTGTCGGGCTCTGTCGGGCTCTGTCGGTCTCTGTCGGGCTCTACTGGGCTCTACTGGGCTCTGTCAGGCTCTGTCGGGCTCTACTGGGCCCTGTCGGGCTCTGTCGGGCTCTGTCGGACCCTGTCGGGCCCTGTCGGGCTCTGTCGGGCTCTGTCGGGCTCTGTCGGGTTCTGTCGGGCTCTGTCGGGCTCTGTCGGGCTCTGTCGGGCTCTTCTGGGCCCTGTCGGGCCCTGTCCGGCTCTGTCGGGCTCTGTCGGGCTCTGTCGGGCTCTGTCGGGCTCTACTGGGCCCTGTCGGGCCCTGTCGGGCCCTGTCGGGCTCTGTCGGGCTCTGTCGGGCTCTGTAGGGCTCTACTGGGCTCTGTCGGGCTCTGTCGGGTTCTATCGGGCTCTGTCGGGCTCTGTCGGGCTCTACTGGGCTCTGTCGGGCCCTGTCGGGCCCTGTCGGGCTCTGTCGGGCCCTGTCGGGCCCTGTCGGGCTCTGTCGGGCTCTGTCGGGCTCTGTCGGGCTCTACTGGGCTCTGTCGGGCCCTGTCGGGCCCTGTCGGGCTCTGTCGGGCTCTGTCGGGCCCTGTCGGGCTCTGTCGGGCTCTGTCGGGCTCTGTTGGGCTCTACTGGGCTCTACTGGGCTCTGTCGGGCTCTGTCGGGCTCTACTGGGCCCTGTCGGGCCCTGTCGGGCCCTGACGGGTTCTGTCGGGCTCTACTGGGCTCTGTCGGGCTCTGTCGGGCCCTGTCGGGCTCTGTCGGGCTCTACTGGGCTCTGTCGGGCTCTGTCGGGCTCTGTCGGGCTCTGTCGGGCTCTTCTGGGCCCTGTCGGGCCCTGTCGGGCTCTGTCGGGCTCTGTCGGGCTCTGTCGGGCTCTACTGGGCCCTGTCGGGCTCTGTCGGGCTCTACTGGGCTTTGTCGGGCTCTGTCAGGCTCTGTCGGGCCCTGTCGGGCTCTGTCGGGCTCTGTCGGGCTCTGTCGGGCTCTACTGGGCTCTGTCGGGCTCTGTCGGGCTCTGTCGGGCTCTACTGGGCCCTGTCGGGCCCTGTCGGGCTCTGTCGGGCTCTGTCGGGCTCTGTCGGGCTCAACTGGTCTCTGTCGGGCTCTGTCGGGTTCTGTCGGGCTCTGTCGGGCTCTGTCGGTCTCTGTCGGGCTCTACTGGGCTCTACTGGGCTCTGTCAGGCTCTGTCGGGCTCTACTGGGCCCTGTCGGGCTCTGTCGGGCTCTGTCGGACCCTGTCGGGCCCTGTCGGGCTCTGTCGGGCTCTGTCGGGCTCTGTCGGGTTCTGTCGGGCTCTGTCGGGCTCTGTCGGGCTCTGTCGGGCTCTTCTGGGCCCTGTCGGGCCCTGTCCGGCTCTGTCGGGCTCTGTCGGGCTCTGTCGGGCTCTGTCGGGCTCTACTGGGCCCTGTCGGGCCCTGTCGGGCCCTGTCGGGCTCTGTCGGGCTCTGTCGGGCTCTGTAGGGCTCTACTGGGCTCTGTCGGGCTCTGTCGGGTTCTATCGGGCTCTGTCGGGCTCTGTCGGGCTCTACTGGGCTCTGTCGGGCCCTGTCGGGCCCTGTCGGGCTCTGTCGGGCCCTGTCGGGCCCTGTCGGGCTCTGTCGGGCTCTGTCGGGCTCTGTCGGGCTCTACTGGGCTCTGTCGGGCCCTGTCGGGCTCTGTCGGGCCCTGTCGGGCTCTGTCGGGCTCTGTCGGGCTCTGTCGGGCTCTACTGGGCTCTACTGGGCTCTGTCGGGCTCTGTCGGGCTCTACTGGGCTCTGTCGGGCTCTGTCGGGCCCTGTCGGGCTCTGTCGGGCTCTGTCGGGCTCTACTGGGCCCTGTCGGGCTCTGGCGGGCTCTGTCGGTATCTGTCGGGCCCTGTCGGGCTCTGTCGGGCTCTGTCGGGCTCTGTCGGGCTCTGTCGGGCTCTACTGGGCTCTACTGTTCCCTGTCGGGCCCTGTCGGGCTCTGTCGGGCTCTGTCGGGCTCTACTGGGCTCTACTGTTCCCTGTCGGGCCCTGTCGGGCCCTGTCGGGCTCTGTCGGGCTCTGTCAGGCTCTGTCGGGCCCTGTCGGGCCCTGTCGGGCTCTGTCGGGCTCTGTCGGGCTCTGTCGGGCCCTGTCGGGCCCTATCGGGCTTTGTCGGGCTCTGTCGGGCTCTGTCGGGCTCTGTCGGGCTCTACTGGGCTCTGTCGGGCTCTGTCGGGCCCTGTCGGGCTCTGTCGGGCTCTGTCGGGCTCTACTGGGCCCTGTCCGGCTCTGTCGAGCTCTGTCGGGCCCTGTCGGGCTCTGTCGGGCTCTGTCGGGCTCTACTGGGCCCTGTCGGGCTCTGTCGGGCTCTGTCGGGCTCTGTCGGGCTCTGTCCGGCTCTACTGGGCTCTGTCGGGCCCTGTCGGGCCCTGTCGGGCTCTGTCGGGCCCTGTCGGGCCCTGTCGGGCTCTGTCGGGCTCTGTCGGGCTCTGTCGGGCTCTGTCGGGCTCTGTCGAGCTCTACTGGGCTCTGTCGGGCTCTGTCGGGCTCTGTCGGGCTCTACTGGGCCCTGTCGGGCCCTGTCGGTCTCTGTCGGGCTCTGTCGGGCTCTGTCGGGCTCTACTGGGCCCTGTCGGGCCCTGTCGGGCTCTGTCGTGCCCTGTCGGGCCCTGTCGGGCTCTGTCGGGCCTCTCGGGCCCTGTCGGGCTCTGTCTGGCTCTGTCGGGCTCTGTCGGGCTCTGTCGGGCTCTACTGGGCCCTGTCGGGCTCTGTCGGGTTCTGTCGGGCTCTGTCGGGCTCTGTCGGGCTCTGTCGGGCTCTACTGGGCTCTACTGGGCTCTGTCGGGCTCTCTCGGGCTCTACTGGGCCCTGTCGGGCTCTGTCGGGCCCTGTCGGGCTCTGTCGGGCTCTGTCGGGCTCTGTCGGGCTCTTCTGGGCCCTGTCGGGCTCTGTCGGGCTCTGTCGGGCTCTGTCGGGCTCTGTCGGGCTCTACTGGACTCTGTCGGGCTCTGTCGGGCTCTGTCGGGCTCTGTCGGGCTCTACTGGGCCCTCTCGGGCCCTGTCGGGCTCTGTCGGGCTCTGTCGGGCTCTGTCGGGCTCTACTGGGCCCTGTCGGGCTCTGTCGGGTTCTGTCGGGCTCTGTCGGGCTCTGTCGGGCTCTGTCGGGCTCTACTGGGCTCTACTGGGCTCTGTCGGGCTCTCTCGGGCTCTACTGGGCCCTGTCGGGCCCTGTCGGGCCCTGTCGGGCTCTGTCGGGCTCTGTCGGGCTCTGTCGGGTTCTGTCGGGCTCTGTCGGGCTCTGTCGGGCTCTTCTGGGCCCTGTCGGGCCCTGTCGGGCTCTGTCGGGCTCTGTCGGGCTCTGTCGGGCTCTACTGGGCCCTGTCGGGCTCTCTCGGGCTCTACTGGGCTTTGTCGGGCTCTGTCAGGCTCTGTCGGGCCCTGTCGGGCTCTGTCGGGCTCTGTCGGGCTCTGTCGGGCTCTACTGGGCTCTGTCGGGCTCTGTCGGGCTCTGTCGGGCTCTACTGGGCCCTGTCGGGCCCTGTCGGGCTCTGTCGGGCTCTGTCGGGCTCTGTCGGGCTCAACTGGTCTCTGTCGGGCTCTGTCGGGTTCTGTCGGGCTCTGTCGGGCTCTGTCGGTCTCTGTCGGGCTCTACTGGGCTCTACTGGGCTCTGTCGGGCTCTGTCGGGCCCTACTGGGCCCTGTCGGGCTCTCTCGCGCTCTACTGGGCTTTGTCGGGCTCTGTCAGGCTCTGTCGGGCCCTGTCGGGCTCTGTCGGGCTCTGTCGGGCTCTGTCGGGCTCTACTGGGCTCTGTCGGGCTCTGTCGGGCTCTGTCGGGCTCTATTGGGCCCTGTCGGGCCCTGTCGGGCTCTGTCGGGCTCTGTCGGGCTCTGTCGGGCTCAACTGGTCTCTGTCGGGCTCTGTCGGGTTCTGTCGGGCTCTGTCGGGCTCTGTAGGTCTCTGTCGGCCTCTACTGGGCTCTACTGGGCTCTGTCGGGCTCTGTCGGGCTCTACTGGGCCCTGTCGGGCTCTGTCGGGCTCTGTCGGACCCTGTCGGGCCCTGTCGGGCTCTGTCGGGCTCTGTCGGGCTCTGTCGGGTTCTGTCGGGCTCTGTCGGGCTCTGTCGGGCTCTGTCGGGCTCTTCTGGGCCCTGTCGGGCCCTGTCGGGCTCTGTCGGGCTCTGTCGGGCTCTGTCGGGCTCTGTCGGGCTCTACTGGGCCCTGTCGGGCCCTGTCGGGCCCTGTCGGGTTCTGTCGGGCTCTGTCGGGCTCTGTAGGGCTCTACTGGGCTCTGTCGGGCTCTGTCGGGTTCTATCGGGCTCTGTCGGGCTCTGTCGGGCTCTGTCGGGCTCTACTGGGCTCTGTCGGGCCCTGTCGGGCTCTGTCGGGCCCTGTCGGGCCCTGTCGGGCTCTGTCGGGCTCTGTCGGGCTCTACTGGGCTCTACTGGGCTCTGTCGGGCCCTGTCGGGCTCTGTCGGGCCCTGTCGGGCCCTGTCGGGCTCTGTCGGGCTCTGTCGGGCTCTACTGGGCTCTACTGGGCTCTGTCGGGCTCTGTCGGGCTCTACTGGGTCCTGTCGGGCCCTGTCGGGCCCTGACGGGCTCTGTCGGGCTCTACTGGGCTCTGTCGGGCTCTGTCGGGCTCTGTCGGGCCCTGTCGGGCTCTGTCGGGCTCTACTGGGCTCTGTCGGGCTCTGTCGGGCTTTGTCGGGCTCTGTCGGGCTCTACTGGGCTCTGTCGGGCTCTGTCGGGCTCTACTGGGCCCTGTCGGGCTCTGTCGGGCTCTGTCGGACCCTGTCGGGCCCTGTCGGGCTCTGTCGGGCTCTGTCGGGCTCTGTCGGGCTCTGTCGGGCTCTGTCGGGCTCTGTCGGGCTCTACTGGGCCCTGTCGGGCCCTGTCGGGCCCTGTCGGGTTCTGTCGGGCTCTGTCGGGCTCTGTAGGGCTCTACTGGGCTCTGTCGGGCTCTGTCGGGTTCTATCGGGCTCTGTCGGGCTCTGTCGGGCTCTGTCGGGCTCTACTGGGCTCTGTCGGGCCCTGTCGGGCCCTGTCGGGCTCTGTCGGGCCCTGTCGGGCCCTGTCGGGCTCTGTCGGGCTCTGTCGGGCTCTGTCGGGCTCTACTGGGCTCTGTCGGGCCCTGTCGGGCTCTGTCGGGCCCTGTCGGGCCCTGTCGGGCTCTGTCGGGCTCTGTCGGGCTCTACTGGGCTCTACTGGGCTCTGTCGGGCTCTGTCGGGCTCTACTGGGTCCTGTCGGGCCCTGTCGGGCCCTGACGGGCTCTGTCGGGCTCTACTGGGCTCTGTCGGGCTCTGTCGGGCTCTGTCGGGCCCTGTCGGGCTCTGTCGGGCTCTACTGGGCTCTGTCGGGCTCTGTCGGGCTTTGTCGGGCTCTGTCGGGCTCTACTGGGCCCTGTCGGGCCCTGACGGGCTCTGTCGGGCTCTGTCGGGCTCTGTCGGGCCCTGTCGGGCCCTGTCGGGCTCTGTCGGGTTCTGTCGGGCTCTGTCGGGCTCTGTCGGGCTCTGTCGGGCCCTGTCGGGCCCTGTCGGGCTCTGTCGGGCTCTGTCGGGCTCTACTGGGCCCTGTCGGGCCCTGTCGGGCCCTGTCGGGCTCTGTCGGGCTCTGTCGGGCCCTGTCGGGCTCTGTCGGGCTCTGTCGGGCTCTGTCGGGCTCTACTGGGCTCTACTAGGCTCTGTCGGGCTCTGTCGGGCTCTACTGGGCTCTGTCGGGCTCTGTCGGGCCCTGTCGGGCTCTGTCGGGCTCTGTTGGGCTCTACTGGGCTCTGTCGGGCTCTGTCGGGCTTTGTCGGGCTCTACTGGGCCCTGTCGGGCTCTGTCGGGCCCTGTCGGGCTCTGTCGGGCTCTGTCGGGCTCTGTCAGGCTCTACTGGGCTCTGTCGGGTTCTACTGGGCTCTACTGGGCCCTGTCGGGCTCTGTCGGGCTCTGTCGGGCTCTACTGGGCTCTGTCGGGCCCTGTCGGGCTCTGTCGGGCTCTGTCGGGCCCTGTCGGGATCTGTCGGGCTCTGTCGGGCTCTGTCGGTCCCTGTCGGGCTCTGTCGGGCTCTGTCGGGCTCTGTCGGGCTCTACTGGGCCCTGTCGGGCTCTGTCGGGCTCTGTCGGGCCCTGTCGGGCTCTGTCGGCCCTGTCGGGCTCTGTCGGGCTCTGTCGGGCTCTGTCGGGCTCTGTCGGGCTCTACTGGGCTCTACTGGGCTCTGTCGGGCTCTGTCGGGCTCTGTCGGGCTCTACTGGGCCCTGTCGGGCCCTTTCGGGCTCTGTCGGGCTCTGTCGGGCTCTGTCGGGCTCTACTGGGCCCTATCGGGCCCTGTCGGGCTCTGTCGTGCCCTGTCGGGCCCTGTCGGGCTCTGTCGGGCCCTGTCGGGCTCTGTCGGGCCCTGTCGGGCCCTGTCGGGCTCTGTCGGGCTCTGTCGGGCCCTGTCGGGCTCTGTCGGGCTCTGTCGGGCTCTGTCGGGCTCTACTGGGCCCTGTCGGGCCCTGTCGGGCCCTGTCGGGCTCTGTCGGGCTCTGTCGGGCTCTGTCGGGCTCTACTGGGCTCTGTCGGGCCCTGTCGGGCCTGTCGGGCTCTGTCGGGCTCTGTCTGGCCCTGTCGGGCCCTGTCGGGCTCTGTCGGGCTCTACTGGGCTCTGTCGGGCTCTGTCGGGCTTTGTCGGGCTCTGTCGGGCTCTACTTGGGCCCTGTCGGGCTCTGTCGGCCCTGTCGGGCTCTGTCGGGCTCTGTCGGGCCCTGTCGGGCTGTGTCGGGCTCTGTCGGGCTCTGTCGGGCTCTACTGGGCTCTGTCGGGTTCTACTGGGATCTACTGGGCCCTGTCGGGCTCTGTCGGGCTCTGTCGGGCCCTGTCGGGCTCTGTCGGGCTCTGTCGGCCCTGTCGGGACCTGTCGGGCTCTGTCGGGCTCTGTCGGTCCCTGTCGGGCTCTCTCGGGCTCTGTCAGGCTCTGTCGGGCTCTACTGGGCCCTGTCGGGCTCTGTCGGGCTCTGTCGGGCTCTGTCGGGCCCTGTCGGGCTCTGTCGGGCTCTGTCGGGGTGTGTCGTGCTCTGTCGGGCTCTACTGGGCTCTACTGGGCTCTGTCGGGCTCTGTCGGGCTCTGTCGGGCTCTACTGGGCCCTGTCGGGCCCTGTCGGGCTCTGTCGGGCTCTGTCGGGCTCTGTCGGGCTCTACTGGGCCCTGTCGGGACCTGTCGGGCCCTGTCGGGCTCTGTCGGGCTCTGTCGGGCTCTGTCGGGCTCTACTGGGCTCTGTCGGGCTCTGTCGGGTTCTGTCGGGCTCTGTCGGGCTCTGTCGGGCTCTACTGGGCCCTGTCGGGCCCTGTCGGGCCCTGTCGGGCTCTGTAGGGCTCTGTCGGGCCCTGTCGGGCCCTGTCGGGCTCTGTCGGGCTCTGTCGGGCTCTGTCGGGCTCTACTGGGCTCTGTCGGGCTCTGTCGGGCTCTGTCGGGCCCTGTCGGGCTCTGTCGGGCCCTGTCGGGCTCTGTCGGGCCCTGTCGGGCCCTGTCGGGCTCTGTCGGGCCCTGTCGGGACCTGTCGGGCTCTGTCGGGCTCTGTCGGGCCCTGTCGGGCTCTGTCGGGCTCTGTCGGGCTCTACTGGGCCCTGTCGGGCCCTGTCGGGCCCTGTCGGGCTCTGTCGGGCTCTGTCGGGTTCTGTCGGGCTCTACTGGGCTCTGTCGGGCCCTGTCGGGCCCTGTCGGGCCCTGTCGGGCTCTGTCGGGCCCTGTCGGGCCCTGTCGGGCTCTGTCGGGCTCTGTCGGGCTCTACTGGGCTCTGTCGGGCTCTGTCGGGCTCTGTCGGGCTCTGTCGGGCTCTACTGGGCCCTGTCGGGCTCTGTCGGGCCCTGTCGGGCTCTGTCGGGCCCTGTCGGGCCCTGTCGGGCTCTGTCGGGCTCTGTCGGGCCCTGTCGGGCTCTACTGGGCTCTGTCGGGCTCTGTCGGGCTCTGTCGGGCTCTACTGGGCCCTGTCGGGCTCTGTCGGGCTCTGTGGGGCCCTGTCGGGCTCTGTCGGGCTCTGTCGGGCTCTGTCGGGCCCTGTCGGGCTCTGTCGGGCCCTGTCGGGCTCTGTCGGGCTCTGTCGGGCTCTGTCGGGTTCTGTCGGGCTCTGTCGGGCTCTTCTGGGCCCTGTCGGGCCCTGTCGGGCTCTGTCGGGCTCTGTCGGGCTCTGTCGGGCTCTACTGGGCCCTGTCGGGACCTGTCGGGCCCTGTCGGACTCTGTCGGGCTCTGTCGGGCTCTGTCGGGCTCTACTGGGCTCTGTCGGGCTCTGTCGGGTTCTGTCGGGCTCTGTCGGGCTCTGTCGGGCTCTACTGGGATCTGTCGGGCCCTGTCGGGCCCTGTCGGGCTCTGTCGGGCCCTGTCGGGCCCTGTCGGGCTCTGTCGGGCTCTGTCGGGCTCTACTGGGCCCTGTCGGGCCCTGTCGGGCTCTGTCGGGCCCTGTCGGGCCCTGTCGGGCTCTGTCGGGCTCTGTCGGGCCCTGTCGGGCTCTGTCGGGCTCTGTCGGGCTCTGTCGGGCTCTACTGGGCTCTACTGGGCTCTGTCGGGCTCTGTCGGGCTCTGTCGGGCCCTGTCGGGCTCTGTCGCGCTCTGTCGGGCTCTGTCGGGCTCTGTCGGGCCCTGTCGGGCTCTGTCGGGCTCTACTGGGCTCTGTCGGGCTCTGTCGGGCTTTGTCGGGCTCTGTCGGGCTCTACTGGGCCCTGTCGGGCCCTGATGGGCTCTGTCGGGCTCTGCTGGGCTCTGTCGGGCTCTGTCGGGTTCTGTCGGGCTCTGTCGGGCTCTGTCGGGCTCTACTGGGCTCTGTCGGGTTCTACTGGGATCTACTGGGCCCTGTCGGGCTCTGTCGGGCTCTGTCGGGCCCTGTCGGGCTCTGTCGGGCTCTGTCGGGCCCTGTCGGGACCTGTCGGGCTCTGTCGGGCTCTGTCGGTCCCTGTCGGGCTCTCTCGGGCTCTGTCAGGCTCTGTCGGGCTCTACTGGGCCCTGTCGGGCTCTGTCGGGCTCTGTCGGGCTCTGTCGGGCCCTGTCGGGCTCTGTCGGGCTCTGTCGGGGTGTGTCGTGCTCTGTCGGGCTCTACTGGGCTCTACTGGGCTCTGTCGGGCTCTGTCGGGCTCTGTCGGGCTCTACTGGGCCCTGTCGGGCCCTGTCGGGCTCTGTCGGGCTCTGTCGGGCTCTGTCGGGCTCTACTGGGCCCTGTCGGGACCTGTCGGGCCCTGTCGGGCTCTGTCGGGCTCTGTCGGGCTCTGTCGGGCTCTACTGGGCTCTGTCGGGCTCTGTCGGGTTCTGTCGGGCTCTGTCGGGCTCTGTCGGGCTCTACTGGGCCCTGTCGGGCCCTGTCGGGCCCTGTCGGGCTCTGTCGGGCTCTGTCGGGCTCTGTCGGGCTCTACTGGGCTCTGTCGGGCTCTGTCGGGTTCTGTCGGGCTCTGTCGGGCTCTGTCGGGCCCTGTCGGGCTCTGTCGGGCCCTGTCGGGCCCTGTCGGGCTCTGTCGGGCTCTGTCGGGCCCTGTCGGGCTCTGTCGGGCTCTGTCGGGCTCTACTGGGCCCTGTCGGGCCCTGTCGGGCCCTGTCGGGCTCTGTCGGGCTCTGTCGGGTTCTGTCGGGCTCTACTGGGCTCTGTCGGGCCCTGTCGGGCCCTGTCGGGCCCTGTCGGGCTCTGTCGGGCCCTGTCGGGCCCTGTCGGGCTCTGTCGGGCTCTGTCGGGCTCTACTGGGCTCTGTCGGGCTCTGTCGGGCTCTGTCGGGCTCTGTCGGGCTCTACTGGGCCCTGTCGGGCTCTGTCGGGCCCTGTCGGGCTCTGTCGGGCCCTGTCGGGCCCTGTCGGGCTCTGTCGGGCTCTGTCGGGCCCTGTCGGGCTCTACTGGGCTCTGTCGGGCTCTGTCGGGCTCTGTCGGGCTCTACTGGGCCCTGTCGGGCTCTGTCGGGCTCTGTGGGGCCCTGTCGGGCTCTGTCGGGCTCTGTCGGGCTCTGTCGGGCCCTGTCGGGCTCTGTCGGGCCCTGTCGGGCTCTGTCGGGCTCTGTCGGGCTCTGTCGGGTTCTGTCGGGCTCTGTCGGGCTCTTCTGGGCCCTGTCGGGCCCTGTCGGGCTCTGTCGGGCTCTGTCGGGCTCTGTCGGGCTCTACTGGGCCCTGTCGGGACCTGTCGGGCCCTGTCGGACTCTGTCGGGCTCTGTCGGGCTCTGTCGGGCTCTACTGGGCTCTGTCGGGCTCTGTCGGGTTCTGTCGGGCTCTGTCGGGCTCTGTCGGGCTCTACTGGGATCTGTCGGGCCCTGTCGGGCCCTGTCGGGCTCTGTCGGGCCCTGTCGGGCCCTGTCGGGCTCTGTCGGGCTCTGTCGGGCTCTACTGGGCCCTGTCGGGCCCTGTCGGGCTCTGTCGGGCCCTGTCGGGCCCTGTCGGGCTCTGTCGGGCTCTGTCGGGCCCTGTCGGGCTCTGTCGGGCTCTGTCGGGCTCTGTCGGGCTCTACTGGGCTCTACTGGGCTCTGTCGGGCTCTGTCGGGCTCTGTCGGGCCCTGTCGGGCTCTGTCGCGCTCTGTCGGACTCTGTCGGGTTCTGTCGGGCCCTGTCGGGCTCTGTCGGGCTCTACTGGGCTCTGTCGGGCTCTGTCGGGCTTTGTCGGGCTCTGTCGGGCTCTACTGGGCCCTGTCGGGCCCTGATGGGCTCTGTCGGGCTCTGCTGGGCTCTGTCGGGCTCTGTCGGGTTCTGTCGGGCTCTGTCGGGCTCTGTCGGGCTCTACTGGGCTCTGTCGGGCCCTGTCGGGCCCTGTCGGGCTCTGTCGGGCTCTGTCGGGCTCTGTCGGGCTCTACTGGGCCCTGTCGGGCCCTGTCGGGCTCTGTCGGGCCCTGTCGGGCCCTGTCGGGCTCTGTCGGGCTCTGTCGGGCCCTGTCGGGCTCTGTCGGGCTCTGTCGGGCTCTGTCGGGCTCTACTGGGCTCTACTGGGCTCTGTCGGGCTCTGTCGGGCTCTACTGGGCCCTGTCGGGCCCTGTCGGGCCCTGACGGGCTCTGTCGGGCTCTACTGGGCTCTGTCGGGCTCTGTCGGGCCCTGTCGGGCTCTGTCGGGCTCTACTGGGCTCTGTCGGGCTCTGTCGGGCTTTGTCGGGCTCTGTCGGGCTCTACTGGGCCCTGTCGGGCTCTGTCGGGCCCTGTCGGGCTCTGTCGGGCTCTGTCGGGCCCTGTCGGGCTCTGTCGGGCTCTGTCGGGCTCTGTCGGGCTCTACTGGGCTCTGTCGGGCTCTACTGGGCCCTGTCGGGCTCTGTCGGGCTCTGTCGGGCTCTGTCGGGCTCTGTCGGGCCCTGTCGGGACCTGTCGGGCTCTGTCGGGCTCTGTCGGTCCCTGTCGGGCTCTGTCGGGCTCTGTCGGGCTCTGTCGGGCCCTACTGGGCACTGTCGGGCTCTGTCGGGCTCTGTGGGGCCCTGTCGGGCTCTGTCGGGCCCTGTCGGGCTCTGTCGGGCTCTGTCGGGCTGTGTCGGGCTCTGTCGGGCTCTACTGGGCTCTACTGGGCTCTGTCGGGCTCTGTCGGGCTCTGTCGGGCTCTACTGGGCCCTGTCGGGCCCTGTCGGTCTCTGTCGGGCTCTGTCGGGCTCTGTCGGGCTCTACTGGGCCCTGTCGGGCCCTGTCGGGCTCTGTCGTGCCCTGTCGGGCCCTGTCGGGCTCTGTCGGGCCTCTCGGGCCCTGTCGGGCTCTGTCGGGCTCTGTCGGGCTCTGTCGGGCCCTGTCGGGCTCTGTCGGGCCCTCTCGGGCCCTGTCGGGCTCTGTCGGGCTCTGTCGGGCTCTGTCGGGATATGTCGGGCTCTGTCGGGCTCTACTGGGCCCTGTCGGGCTCTGTCGGGCTCTGTCGGGCCCTGTCGGGCTCTGTCGGGCTCTGTCGGGCCCTGTCGGGCTCTGTCGGGCTCTACTGGGCCCTGTCGGGCCCTGTCGGGCCCTGTCGGGCTCTGTCGGGCTCTACTGGGCTCTGTCGGGCTCTACTGGGCTCTACTGGGCTCTGTCGGGCTCTACTGGGCCCTGTCGGGCTCTGTCGGGCTCTGTCAGGCTCTGTCGGGCCCTGTCGGGCTCTGTCGGGCTCTGTCGTGCCCTGTCGGGCTCTGTCGGGCTCTGTCGGGCCCTGTCGGGCTCTATCGGGCCCTGTCGGGCTCTGTCGGGCCCTGTCGGGCCCTTTCGGCCTCTGTCGGGCTCTGTCGGGCCCTGTCGGGCTCTGTCGGGCTCTGTCGGGCTCTATCGGGCTCTACTGGGCCCTGTCGGGCCCTGTCGGGCCCTGTCGGGCCCTGTCGGGCTCTGTCGGGCCCTGTTGGGCTCTGTCGGGCTCTGTCGGGCCCTGTCGGGCCCTGTCGGGCTCTGTCGGGCTCTGTCGGGCTCTGTCGGGCTCTACTGGGCCCTGTCGGGCTCTGTCAGGCTCTGTCGGGCCCTGTCGGGCCCTGTCGGGCTCTGTCAGGCTCTGTCGGGCTCTGTCGGGCTCTAATGGGCCCTGTCGGGCCCTGTCGGGCCCTGTCGGGCTCTACTGGGCTCTACTGGGCTCTACTGGGCCAAGTCGGGCCCTGTCGGGCCCTGTCGGGCCCTGTCGGGCCCTGTCGGGCTCTGTCGGGCCCTGTCGGGCTCTGTCGGGCTCTGTCGGGCTCTACTGGGCTCTACTGGGCTCTACTGGGCTCTGTCGGGCTCTGTCGGGCTCTACTGGGCCCTGTCGGGCCCTGTCGGGCCCTTTCGGGCTCTATCGGGCTCTGTCGGGCTCTACTGGGCCCTGTCGGGCTCTGTCGGGCCCTGTCGGGCTCTGTCGGGCTCTACTGGGCTCTGTCGGGCTCTGTCGGGCCCTGTCGGGCTCTGTCGGGCTCTGTCGGGCTCTGTCGGGCTCTACTGGGCCCTGTCGGGTTCTGTCGGGCTCTGTCGGGCTCTGTCGGGCCCTGTTGGGCTCTGTCGGGCTCTACTGGGCCCTGTCGGGCCCTGTCGGGCTCTGTCGGGCTCTGTCGGGCCCTGTCGGGCTCTGTCGGGCTCTGTCGGGCTCTGTCGGGCTCTACTGGGCCCTGTCGGGCGCTGTCGGGCTCTGTCGGGCTCTGTCGGGCTCTGTCGGGCCCTGTCGGGCTCTGTCGGGCTCTACTGGGCCCTGTCGGGTTCTGTCGGGCTCTGTCGGGCTCTGTCGGGCCCTGTCGGGCTCTGTCGGGCCCTGTCGGGCTCTGTCGGGCTCTACTGGGCCCTGTCGGGCTCTGTCGGGCTCTGTCGGGCCCTGTCGGGCCCTGTCGGGCTCTGTCGGGCTCTGTCGGGCCCTGTCGGGCTCTGTCGGGCCCTGTCGGGCTCTGTCGGGCTCTGTCGGGCTGTGTCGGGCTCTGTCGGGCTCTACTGGGCTCTACTGGGCTCTGTCGGGCTCTGTCGGGCTCTGTCGGGCTCTACTGGGCCCTGTCGGGCCCTGTCGGGCTCTGTCGGGCTCTGTCGGGCTCTGTCGGGCTCTACTGGGCCCTGTCGGGCCCTGTCGGGCTCTGTCGTACCCTGTCGGGCCCTGTCGGGCTCTGTCGGGCCCTGTCGGGCTCTGTCGGGCCCTGTCGGGCCCTGTCGGGCTCTGTCGGGCTCTGTCGGGCCCTGTCGGGCTCTGTCGGGCTCTGTCGGGCTCTGTCGGGCTCTACTGGGCCCTGTCGGGCCCTGTCGGGCCCTGTCGGGCTCTGTCGGGCTCTGTCGGGCTCTGTCGGGCTCTACTGGGCTCTGTCGGGCCCTGTCGGGCTCTGTCGGGCCCTGTCGGGCTCTGTCGGGCTCTACTGGGCCCTGTCGGGCCCTGTCGGGCCCTGTCGGGCTCTCTCGGGCTCTGTCGGGCTCTGTCGGGCTCTGTCGGGCTCTCCTGGGCCCTGTCGGGCTCTGTCGGGCCCTGTCGGGCCCTGTCGGGCTCTGTCGGGCTGTGTCGGGCTCTGTCGGGCCCTGTCGGGCTCTGTCGGGCTCTGTCGGGCTCTGTCGGGCTCTGTCGGGCTCTACTGGGCTCTGTCGGGCTCTGTCGGGCTCTGTCGGGCTCTACTGGGCCCTGTCGGGCTCTTTCGGGCTCTGTGGGGCCCTGTCGGGCTCTGTCGGGCTCTGTCGGGCTCTGTCGGGCCCTGTCGGGCTCTGTCGGGCCCTGTCGGGCCCTGTCGGGCTCTGTCGGGCTCTGTCGGGCCCTGTCGGGCTCTGTCGGGCTCTGTCGGGCCCTGTCGGGCTCTACTGGGCCCTGTCGGGCTCTGTCGGGCTCTGTCGGGCCCTGTCGGGCTCTGTCGGGCTCTGTCGGGCCCTGTCGGGCTCTGTCGGGCTCTACTGGGCCCTGTCGGGCCCTGTCGGGCCCTGTCGGGCTCTGTCGGGCTCTGTCGGGCTCTGTCGGGCTCTACGGGCTCTACTGGGCTCTGTCGGGCTCTACTGGGCCCTGTCGGGCTCTGTCGGGCTCTGTCGGGCTCTACTGGGCCCTGTCGGGCTCTGTCGGGCTCTGTCGTGCCCTGTCGGGCTCTGTCGGGCTCTGTCGGGCCCTGTCGGGCTCTATCGGGCCCTGTCGGGCTCTGTCGGGCCCTGTCGGGCTCTGTCGGGCTCTGTCGGGCCCTGTCGGGCTCTGTCGGGCTCTGTCGGGCTCTATCGGGCTCTACTGGGCCCTGTCGGGCTCTGTCGGGCCCTGTCGGGCCCTGTCGGGCTCTGTCGGGCTCTGTCGGGCTCTACTGGGCCCTGTCGGGCTCTGTCGGACTCTGTCGGGCCCTGTCGGGCCCTGTCGGGCTCTGTCAGGCTCTGTCGGGCTCTGTCGGGCTCTAATGGGCCCTGTCGGGCCCTGTCGGGCCCTGTCGGGCTCTACTGGGCTCTACTGGGCTCTCAAGGGCTCTTTCGGGCTCTACTGGGCCCTGTAGGGCCCTGTCGGGCCCTGTCGGGCTCTGTCGGGCTCTGTCGGGCCCTGTCGGGCTCTGTCGGGCTCTGTCGGGCTCTGTCGGGCTCTACTGGGCTCTACTGGGCTCTGTCGGGCTCTGTCGGGCTCTACTGGGCCCTGTCGGGCCCTGTCGGGCTCTATCGGGCTCTGTCGGGCTCTACTGGGCCCTGTCGGGCTCTGTCGGGCTCTGTCGGGCCCTGTCGGCCCCTGTCGGGCTCTGTCGGGCCCTGTCGGGCTCTACTGGGCTCTGTCGGGCTCTGTCGGGCTCTGTCGGGCTCTACTGGGCCCTGTCGGGCTCTGTCGGGCCCTGTCGGGCTCTGTCGGGCTCTGTCGGGCTCTGTCGGGTTCTGTCGGGCTCTGTCGGGCTCTACTGGGCCCTGTCGGGCTCTGTCGGGCTCTGTCGGGCTCTGTCGGGCCCTGTTGGGCTCTGTCGGGCTCTACTGGGCCCTGTCGGGCCCTGTCGGGCTCTGTCGGGCTCTGTCGGGCCCTGTCGGGCTCTGTCGGGCTCTGTCGGGCTCTGTCGGGCTCTACTGGGCCCTGTCGGGCGCTGTCGGGCTCTGTCGGGCTCTGTCGGGCTCTGTCGGGCCCTGTCGGGCTCTGTCGGGCTCTACTGGGCCCTGTCGGGTTCTGTCGGGCTCTGTCGGGCTCTGTCGGGCCCTGTCGGGCTCTGTCGGGCTCTACTGGGCCCTGTCGGGCTCTGTCGGGCTCTGTCGGGCCCTGTCGGGCTCTGTCGGGCTCTGTCGGGCCCTGTCGGGCTCTGTCGGGCCCTGTCGGGCTCTGTCGGGCTCTGTCGGGCTGTGTCGGGCTCTGTCGGGCTCTACTGGGCTCTACTGGGCTCTGTCGGGCTCTGTCGGGCTCTGTCGGGCTCTACTGGGCCCTGTCGGGCCCTGTCGGGCTCTGTCGGGCTCTGTCGGGCTCTGTCGGGCTCTACTGGGCCCTGTCGGGCCCTGTCGGGCTCTGTCGTACCCTGTCGGGCCCTGTCGGGCTCTGTCGGGCCCTGTCGGGCTCTGTCGGGCTCTGTCGGGCCCTGTCGGGCTCTGTCGGGCTCTGTCGGGCTCTGTCGGGCTCTACTGGGCCCTGTCGGGCCCTGTCGGGCCCTGTCGGGCTCTGTCGGGCTCTGTCGGGCTCTGTCGGGCTCTACTGGGCTCTGTCGGGCCCTGTCGGGCTCTGTCGGGCCCTGTCGGGCTCTGTCGGGCCCTGTCGGGCTCTGTCGGGCTCTGTCGGGCTCTGTCGGGCTCTACTGGGCCCTGTCGGGCCCTGTCGGGCCCTGTCGGGCTCTGTCGGGCTCTGTCGGGCTCTGTCGGGCTCTACTGGGCTCTGTCGGGCCCTGTCGGGCCCTGTCGGGCTCTGTCGGGCCCTGTCGGGCCCTGTCGGGCTCTGTCGGGCTCTGTCGGGCTCTACTGGGCTCTGTCGGGCTCTGTCGGGCTCTGTCGGGCTCTGTCGGGCTCTCCTGGGCCCTGTCGGGCTCTGTCGGGCTGTGTCGGGCTCTGTCGGGCCCTGTCGGGCCCTGTCGGGCTCTGTCGGGCTCTGTCGGGCTCTACTGGGCTCTGTCGGGCTCTGTCGGGCTCTGTCGGGCTCTACTGGGCCCTGTCGGGCTCTTTCGGGCTCTGTGGGGCCCTGTCGGGCTCTGTAGGGCTCTGTCGGGCTCTGTCGGGCCCTGTCGGGCCCTGTCGGGCTCTGTCGGGCTCTGTCGGGCCCTGTCGGGCTCTGTCGGGCTCTGTCGGGCCCTGTCGGGCTCTACTGGGCCCTGTCGGGCTCTGTCGGGCTCTGTCGGGCCCTGTCGGGCTCTGTCGGGCTCTGTCGGGCTCTGTCGGGCTCTACTGGGCTCTACTGGGCTCTGTCGGGCTCTACTGGGCCCTGTCGGGCTCTGTCGGGCTCTGTCGGGCTCTGTCGGGCCCTGTCGGGCTCTGTCGGGCTCTGTCGTGCCCTGTCGGGCTCTGTCGGGCTCTGTCGGGCCCTGTCGGGCTCTATCGGGCCCTGTCGGGCTCTGTCGGGCCCTGTCGGGCCCTGTCGGGCTCTGTCGGGCTCTGTCGGGCCCTGTCGGGCTCTGTCGGGCTCTGTCGGGCTCTATCGGGCTCTACTGGGCCCTGTCGGGCTCTGTCGGGCCCTGTCGGGCCCTGTCGGGCCCTGTCGGGCTCTGTCGGGCTCTGTCGGGCTCTACTGGGCCCTGTCGGGCTCTGTCGGACTCTGTCGGGCCCTGTCGGGCCCTGTCGGGCTCTGTCAGGCTCTGTCGGGCTCTGTCGGGCTCTAATGGGCCCTGTCGGGCCCTGTCGGGCCCTGTCGGGCTCTACTGGGCTCTACTGGGCTCTGTCGGGCTCTTTCGGGCTCTACTGGGCCCTGTCGGGCCCTGTCGGGCCCTGTCGGGCTCTGTCGGGCTCTGTCGGGCTCTACTGGGCCCTGTCGGGCTCTGTCGGGCTCTGTCGGGCCCTGTCGGGCTCTGTCGGGCTCTGTCGGGCCCTGTCGGGCTCTGTCGGGCTCTGTCGGGCCCTGTCGGGCCCTGTCGGGCTCTGTCAGGCTCTGTCAGGCTCTGTCGGGCTCTAATGGGCCCTGTCGGGCCCTGTCGGGCCCTGTCGGGCTCTACTGGGCTCTACTGGGCTCTGTCGGGCTCTGTCGGGCTCTGTCGGGCTCTACTGGGCTCTGTCGGGCCCTGTCGGGCCCTGTCGGGCCCTGTCGGGCTCTGTCGGGCCCTGTCGGGCTCTGTCGGGCTCTGTCGGGCTGTGTCGGGCTCTGTCGGGCTCTACTGGGCTCTACTGGGCTCTGTCGGGCTCTGTCGGGCTCTGTCGGGCTCTACTGGGCCCTGTCGGGCCCTGTCGGTCTCTGTCGGGCTCTGTCGGGCTCTGTCGGGCTCTACTGGGCCCTGTCGGGCCCTGTCGGGCTCTGTCGGGCTCTGTCGGGCCCTGTCGGGCTCTGTCGGGCCTCTCGGGCCCTGTCGGGCTCTGTCGGGCTCTGTCGGACTCTGTCGGGCCCTGTCGGGCTCTGTCGGGCCCTCTCGGGCCCTGTCGGGCTCTGTCGGGCTCTGTCGGGCTCTGTCGGGATCTGTCGGGCTCTGTCGGGCTCTACTGGGCCCTGTCGGGCTCTGTCGGGCTCTGTCGGGCCCTGTCGGGCTCTGTCGGGCTCTGTCGGGCCCTGTCGGGCTCTGTCGGGCTCTACTGGGCCCTGTCGGGCCCTGTCGGGCCCTGTCGGGCTCTGTCGGGCTCTACTGGGCTCTGTCGGGCTCTACTGGGCTCTACTGGGCTCTGTCGGGCTCTACTGGGCCCTGTCGGGCTCTGTCGGGCTCTGTCGGGCTCTGTCGGGCCCTGTCGGGCTCTGTCGGGCTCTGTCGTGCCCTGTCGGGCTCTGTCGGGCTCTGTCGGGCCCTGTCGGGCTCTATCGGGCCCTGTCGGGCTCTGTCGGGCCCTGTCGGGCCCTTTCGGGCCCTGTCGGGCTCTGTCGGGCTCTGTCGGGCTCTATCGGGCTCTACTGGGCCCTGTCGGGCCCTTTCGGGACCTGTCGGGCTCTGTCGGGCTCTGTCGGTCCCTGTCGGGCTCTCTCGGGCTCTGTCAGGCTCTGTCGGGCTCTACTGGGCCCTGTCGGGCTCTGTCGGGCTCTGTCGGGCTCTGTCGGGCCCTGTCGGGCTCTGTCGGGCTCTGTCGGGGTGTGTCGTGCTCTGTCGGGCTCTACTGGGCTCTACTGGGCTCTGTCGGGCTCTGTCGGGCTCTGTCGGGCTCTACTGGGCCCTGTCGGGCCCTGTCGGGCTCTGTCGGGCTCTGTCGGGCTCTGTCGGGCTCTACTGGGCCCTGTCGGGACCTGTCGGGCCCTGTCGGGCTCTGTCGGGCTCTGTCGGGCTCTGTCGGGCTCTACTGGGCTCTGTCGGGCTCTGTCGGGTTCTGTCGGGCTCTGTCGGGCTCTGTCGGGCTCTACTGGGCCCTGTCGGGCCCTGTCGGGCCCTGTCGGGCTCTGTCGGGCCCTGTCGGGCCCTGTCGGGCTCTGTCGGGCCCTGTCGGGCCCTGTCGGGCTCTGTCGGGCTCTGTCGGGCCCTGTCGGGCTCTGTCGGGCTCTGTCGGGCTCTACTGGGCCCTGTCGGGCCCTGTCGGGCCCTGTCGGGCTCTGTCGGGCTCTGTCGGGTTCTGTCGGGCTCTACTGGGCTCTGTCGGGCCCTGTCGGGCCCTGTCGGGCTCTGTCGGGCTCTGTCGGGCCCTGTCGGGCCCTGTCGGGCTCTGTCGGGCTCTGTCGGGCTCTACTGGGCTCTGTCGGGCTCTGTCGGGCTCTGTCGGGCTCTACTGGGCCCTGTCGGGCTCTGTCGGGCTCTGTCGGGCTCTGTCGGGCCCTGTCGGGCCCTGTCGGGCTCTGTCGGGCTCTGTCGGGCCCTGTCGGGCTCTACTGGGCTCTGTCGGGCTCTGTCGGGCTCTGTCGGGCTCTACTGGGCCCTGTCGGGCTCTGTCGGGCTCTGTGGGGCCCTGTCGGGCTCTGTCGGGCTCTGTCGGGCCCTGTCGGGCTCTGTCGGGCCCTGTCGGGCTCTGTCGGGCTCTGTCGGGCTCTTCTGGGCCCTGTCGGGCCCTGTCGGGCTCTGTCGGGCTCTGTCGGGCTCTGTCGGGCTCTACTGGGCCCTGTCGGGACCTGTCGGGCCCTGTCGGACTCTGTCGGGCTCTGTCGGGCTCTGTCGGGCTCTACTGGGCTCTGTCGGGCTCTGTCGGGTTCTGTCGAGCTCTGTCGGGCTCTGTCGGGCTCTACTGGGATCTGTCGGGCCCTGTCGGGCCCTGTCGGGCTCTGTCGGGCCCTGTCGGGCCCTGTCGGGCTCTGTCGGGCTCTGTCGGGCTCTACTGGGCCCTGTCGGGCCCTGCCGGGCTCTGTCGGGCCCTGTCGGGCCCTGTCGGGCTCTGTCGGGCTCTGTCGGGCCCTGTCGGGCTCTGTCGGGCTCTGTCGGGCTCTGTCGGGCTCTACTGGGCTCTACTGGGCTCTGTCGGGCTCTGTCGGGCCCTGTCGGGCTCTGTCGCGCTCTGTCGGGCTCTGTCGGGCTCTGTCGGGCCCTGTCGGGCTCTGTCGGGCTCTACTGGGCTCTGTCGGGCTCTGTCGGGCTTTGTCCGGCTCTGTCGGGCTCTACTGGGCCCTGTCGGGCCCTGATGGGCTCTGTCGGGCTCTGCTGGGCTCTGTCGGGCTCTGTCGGGTTCTGTCGGGCTCTGTCGGGCTCTGTCGGGCTCTACTGGGCTCTGTCGGGCCCTGTCGGGCCCTGTCGGGCTCTGTCGGGCTCTGTCGGGCTCTACTGGGCCCTGTCGGGCCCTGTCGGGCTCTGTCGGGCCCTGTCGGGCCCTGTCGGGCTCTGTCGGGCTCTGTCGGGCCCTGTCGGGCTCTGTCGGGCTCTGTCGGGCTCTGTCGGGCTCTACTGGGCTCTACTGGGCTCTGTCGGGCTCTGTCGGGCTCTACTGGGCCCTGTCGGGCCCTGTCGGGCCCTGACGGGCTCTGTCGGGCTCTACTGGGCTCTGTCGGGCTCTGTCGGGCCCTGTCGGGCTCTGTCGGGCTCTACTGGGCTCTGTCGGGCTCTGTCGGGCTTTGTCGGGCTCTGTCGGGCTCTACTGGGCCCTGTCGGGCTCTGTCGGGCCCTGTCGGGCTCTGTCGGGCTCTGTCGGGCCCTGTCGGGCTCTGTCGGGCTCTGTCGGGCTCTGTCGGGCTCTACTGGGCTCTGTCGGGCTCTACTGGGCCCTGTCGGGCTCTGTCGGGCTCTGTCGGGCTCTGTCAGGCTCTGTCGGGCCCTGTCGGGACCTGTCGGGCTCTGTCGGGCTCTGTCGGTCCCTGTCGGGCTCTGTCGGGCTCTGTCGGGCTCTGTCGGGCTCTACTGGGCACTGTCGGGCTCTGTCGGGCTCTGTGGGGCCCTGTCGGGCTCTGTCGGGCCCTGTCGGGCTCTGTCGGGCTCTGTCGGGCTGTGTCGGGCTCTGTCGGGCTCTACTGGGCTCTACTGGGCTCTGTCGGGCTCTGTCGGGCTCTGTCGGGCTCTACTGGGCCCTGTCGGGCCCTGTCGGTCTCTGTCGGGCTCTGTCGGGCTCTGTCGGGCTCTACTGGGCCCTGTCGGGCCCTGTCGGGCTCTGTCGTGCCCTGTCGGGCCCTGTCGGGCTCTGTCGGGCCTCTCGGGCCCTGTCGGGCTCTGTCGGGCTCTGTCGGGCTCTGTCGGGCCCTGTCGGGCTCTGTCGGGCCCTCTCGGGCCCTGTCGGGCTCTGTCGGGCTCTGTCGGGCTCTGTCGGGATCTGTCGGGCTCTGTCGGGCTCTACTGGGCCCTGTCGGGCTCTGTCGGGCTCTGTCGGGCCCTGTCGGGCTCTGTCGGGCTCTGTCGGGCCCTGTCGGGCTCTGTCGGGCTCTACTGGGCCCTGTCGGGCCCTGTCGGGCCCTGTCGGGCTCTGTCGGGCTCTACTGGGCTCTGTCGGGCTCTACTGGGCTCTACTGGGCTCTGTCGGGCTCTACTGGGCCCTGTCGGGCTCTGTCGGGCTCTGTCGGGCTCTGTCGGGCCCTGTCGGGCTCTGTCGGGCTCTGTCGTGTCCTGTCGGGCTCTGTCGGGCTCTGTCGGGCCCTGTCGGGCTCTATCGGGCCCTGTCGGGCTCTGTCGGGCCCTGTCGGGCCCTGTCGGGCTCTGTCGGGCTCTGTCGGGCCCTGTCGGGCTCTGTCGGGCTCTGTCGGGCTCTATCGGGCTCTACTGGGCCCTGTCGGGCCCTGTCGGGCCCTGTCGGGCCCTGTCGGGCTCTGTCGGGCCCTGTCGGGCTCTGTCGGGCTCTGTCGGGCCCTGTCGGGCCCTGTCGGGCTCTGTCGGGCTCTGTTGGGCTCTGTCGGGCTCTACTGGGCCCTGTCGGGCTCTGTCAGGCTCTGTCGGGCCCTGTCGGGCCCTGTCGGGCTCTGTCAGGCTCTGTCGGGCTCTGTCGGGCTCTAATGGGCCCTGTCGGGCCCTGTCGGGCCCTGTCGGGCTCTACTGGGCTCTACTGGGCTCTACTGGGCCCTGTCGGGCCCTGTCGGGCCCTGTCGGGCTCTGTCGGGCCCTGTCGGGCTCTGTCGGGCTCTGTCGGGCTCTACTGGGCTCTACTGGGCTCTACTGGGCTCTGTCGGGCTCTGTCGGGCTCTACTGGGCCCTGTCGGGCCCTGTCGGGCCCTTTCGGGCTCTATCGGGCTCTGTCGGGCTCTACTGGGCCCTGTCGGGCTCTGTCGGGCCCTGTCGGGCTCTGTCGGGCTCTACTGGGCTCTGTCGGGCTCTGTCGGGCCCTGTCGGGCTCTGTCGGGCTCTGTCGGGCTCTGTCGGGCTCTACTGGGCCCTGTCGGGTTCTGTCGGGCTCTGTCGGGCTCTGTCGGGCCCTGTTGGGCTCTGTCGGGCTCTACTGGGCCCTGTCGGGCCCTGTCGGGCTCTGTCGGGCTCTGTCGGGCCCTGTCGGGCTCTGTCGGGCTCTGTCGGGCTCTGTCGGGCTCTACTGGGCCCTGTCGGGCGCTGTCGGGCTCTGTCGGGCTCTGTCGGGCTCTGTCGGGCCCTGTCGGGCTCTGTCGGGCTCTACTGGGCCCTGTCGGGTTCTGTCGGGCTCTGTCGGGCTCTGTCGGGCCCTGTCGGTCTCTGTCGGGCCCTGTCGGGCTCTGTCGGGCTCTACTGGGCCCTGTCGGGCTCTGTCGGGCTCTGTCGGGCCCTGTCGGGCCCTGTCGGGCTCTGTCGGGCTCTGTCGGGCCCTGTCGGGCTCTGTCTTGCCCTGTCGGGCTCTGTCGGGCTCTGTCGGGCTGTGTCGGGCTCTGTCGGGCTCTACTGGGCTCTACTGGGCTCTGTCGGGCTCTGTCGGGCTCTGTCGGGCTCTACTGGGCCCTGTCGGGCCCTGTCGGGCTCTGTCGGGCTCTGTCGGGCTCTGTCGGGCTCTACTGGGCCCTGTCGGGCCTTGTCGGGCTCTGTCGTACCCTGTCGGGCCCTGTCGGGCTCTGTCGGGCCCTGTCGGGCTCTGTCGGGCCCTGTCGGGCCCTGTCGGGCTCTGTCGGGCTCTGTCGGGCCCTGTCGGGCTCTGTCGGGCTCTGTCGGGCTCTGTCGGGCTCTACTGGGCCCTGTCGGGCCCTGTCGGGCCCTGTCGTGCTCTGTCGGGCTCTGTCGGGCTCTGTCGGGCTCTACTGGGCTCTGTCGGGCCCTGTCGGGCCCTGTCGGGCCCTGTCGGGCTCTGTCGGGCCCTGTCGGGCTCTGTCGGGCTCTGTCGGGCTCTGTCGGGGTCTACTGGGCCCTGTCGGGCCCTGTCGGGCCCTGTCGGGCTCTCTCGGGCTCTGTCGGGCTCTGTCGGGCTCTGTCGGGCTCTCCTGGGCCCTGTCGGGCTCTGTCGGGCCCTGTCGGGCCCTGTCGGGCTCTGTCGGGCTGTGTCGGGCTCTGTCGGGCCCTGTCGGGCTCTGTCGGGCTCTGTCGGGCTCTGTCGGGCTCTGTCGGGCTCTACTGGGCTCTGTCGGGCTCTGTCGGGCTCTGTCGGGCTCTACTGGGCCCTGTCGGGCTCTTTCGGGCTCTGTGGGGCCCTGTCGGGCTCTGTCGGGCTCTGTCGGGCCCTGTCGGGCCCTGTCGGGCTCTGTCGGGCTCTGTCGGGCCCTGTCGGGCTCTGTCGGGCTCTGTCGGGCCCTGTCGGGCTCTACTGGGCCCTGTCGGGCTCTGTCGGGCTCTGTCGGGCCCTGTCGGGCTCTGTCGGGCTCTGTCGGGCCCTGTCGGGCTCTGTCGGGCTCTACTGGGCCCTGTCGGGCCCTGTCGGGCCCTGTCGGGCTCTGTCGGGCTCTGTCGGGCTCTGTCGGGCTCTACGGGCTCTACTGGGCTCTGTCGGGCTCTACTGGGCCCTGTCGGGCTCTGTCGGGCTCTGTCGGGCTCTACTGGGCCCTGTCGGGCTCTGTCGGGCTCTGTCGTGCCCTGTCGGGCTCTGTCGGGCTCTGTCGGGCCCTGTCGGGCTCTATCGGGCCCTGTCGGGCTCTGTCGGGCCCTGTCGGGCTCTGTCGGGCTCTGTCGGGCCCTGTCGGGCTCTGTCGGGCTCTGTCGGGCTCTATCGGGCTCTACTGGGCCCTGTCGGGCTCTGTCGGGCCCTGTCGGGCCCTGTCGGGCTCTGTCGGGCTCTGTCGGGCTCTACTGGGCCCTGTCGGGCTCTGTCGGACTCTGTCGGGCCCTGTCGGGCCCTGTCGGGCTCTGTCAGGCTCTGTCGGGCTCTGTCGGGCTCTAATGGGCCCTGTCGGGCCCTGTCGGGCCCTGTCGGGCTCTACTGGGCTCTACTGGGCTCTCAAGGGCTCTTTCGGGCTCTACTGGGCCCTGTCGGGCCCTGTCGGGCCCTGTCGGGCTCTGTCGGGCTCTGTCGGGCCCTGTCGGGCTCTGTCGGGCTCTGTCGGGCTCTACTGGGCTCTACTGGGCTCTGTTGGGCTCTGTCGGGCTCTACTGGGCCCTGTCGGGCCCTGTCGGGCTCTATCGGGCTCTGTCGGGCTCTACTGGGCCCTGTCGGGCTCTGTCGGGCTCTGTCGGGCCCTGTCGGCCCCTGTCGGGCTCTGTCGGGCCCTGTCGGGCTCTACTGGGCTCTGTCGGGCTCTGTCGGGCTCTGTCGGGCTCTGTCGGGCTCTACTGGGCCCTGTCGGGCTCTGTCGGGCCCTGTCGGGCTCTGTCGGGCTCTGTCGGGCTCTGTCGGGCTCTGTCGGGCTCTGTCGGGCTCTACTGGGCCCTGTCGGGCTCTGTCGGGCTCTGTCGGGCTCTGTCGGGCCCTGTTGGGCTCTGTCGGGCTCTACTGGGCCCTGTCGGGCCCTGTCGGGCTCTGTCGGGCTCTGTCGGGCCCTGTCGGGCTCTGTCGGGCTCTGTCGGGCTCTGTCGGGCTCTACTGGGCCCTGTCGGGCGCTGTCGGGCTCTGTCGGGCTCTGTCGGGCTCTGTCGGGCCCTGTCGGGCTCTGTCGGGCTCTACTGGGCCCTGTCGGGTTCTGTCGGGCTCTGTCGGGCTCTGTCGGGCCCTGTCGGGCTCTGTCGGGCTCTACTGGGCCCTGTCGGGCTCTGTCGTGCTCTGTCGGGCCCTGTCGGGCTCTGTCGGGCCCTGTCGGGCTCTGTCGGGCTCTGTCGGGCTGTGTCGGGCTCTGTCGGGCTCTACTGGGCTCTACTGGGCTCTGTCGGGCTCTGTCGGGCTCTGTCGGGCTCTATTGGGCCCTGTCGGGCCCTGTCGGGCTCTGTCGGGCTCTGTCGGGCTCTGTCGGGCTCTACTGGGCCCTGTCGGGCCCTGTCGGGCTCTGTCGTACCCTGTCGGGCCCTGTCGGGCTCTGTCGGGCCCTGTCGGGCTCTGTCGGGCCCTGTCGGGCTCTGTCGGGCTCTGTCGGGCCCTGTCGGGCTCTGTCGGGCTCTGTCGGGCTCTGTCGGGCTCTACTGGGCCCTGTCGGGCCCTGTCGGGCCCTGTCGGGCTCTGTCGGGCTCTGTCGGGCTCTGTCGGGCTCTACTGGGCTCTGTCGGGCCCTGTCGGGCTCTGTCGGGCCCTGTCGGGCTCTGTCGGGCTCTGTCGGGCTCTGTCGGGCTCTACTGGGCCCTGTCGGGCCCTGTCGGGCCCTGTCGGGCTCTGTCGGGCTCTGTCGGGCTCTGTCGGGCTCTACTGGGCTCTGTCGGGCCCTGTCGGGCCCTGTCGGGCTCTGTCGGGCTCTGTCGGGCCCTGTCGGGCCCTGTCGGGCTCTGTCGGGCTCTGTCGGGCTCTACTGGGCTCTGTCGGGCTCTGTCGGGCTCTGTCGGGCTCTGTCGGGCTCTCCTGGGCCCTGTCGGGCTCTGTCGGGCTGTGTCGGGCTCTGTCGGGCCCTGTCGGGCTCTGTCAGGCTCTGTCGGGCTCTGTCGGGCTCTAATGGGCCCTGTCGGGCCCTGTCGGGCCCTGTCGGGCTCTACTGGGCTCTACTGGGCTCTGTCGGGCTCTTTCGGGCTCTACTGGGCCCTGTCGGGCCCTGTCGGGCCCTGTCGGGCTCTGTCGGGCTCTGTCGGGCTCTGTCGGGCTCTACTGGGCCCTGTCGGGCTCTGTCGGGCTCTGTCGGGCCCTGTCGGGCTCTGTCGGGCTCTGTCGGGCCCTGTCGGGCTCTGTCGGGCTCTGTCGGGCCCTGTCGGGCCCTGTCGGGCTCTGTCAGGCTCTGTCAGGCTCTGTCGGGCTCTAATGGGCCCTGTCGGGCCCTGTCGGGCCCTGTCGGGCTCTACTGGGCTCTACTGGGCTCTGTCGGGCTCTGTCGGGCTCTGTCGGGCTCTACTGGGCTCTGTCGGGCCCTGTCGGGCCCTGTCGGGCTCTGTCGGGCCCTGTCGGGCTCTGTCGGGCTCTGTCGGGCTGTGTCGGGCTCTGTCGGGCTCTACTGGGCTCTACTGGGCTCTGTCGGGCTCTGTCGGGCTCTGTCGGGCTCTACTGGGCCCTGTCGGGCCCTGTCGGTCTCTGTCGGGCTCTGTCGGGCTCTGTCGGGCTCTACTGGGCCCTGTCGGGCCCTGTCGGGCTCTGTCGGGCTCTGTCGGGCCCTGTCGGGCTCTGTCGGGCCTCTCGGGCCCTGTCGGGCTCTGTCGGGCTCTGTCGGGCTCTGTCGGGCCCTGTCGGGCTCTGTCGGGCCCTCTCGGGCCCTGTCGGGCTCTGTCGGGCTCTGTCGGGCTCTGTCGGGATCTGTCGGGCTCTGTCGGGCTCTACTGGGCCCTGTCGGGCTCTGTCGGGCTCTGTCGGGCCCTGTCGGGCTCTGTCGGGCTCTGTCGGGCCCTGTCGGGCTCTGTCGGGCTCTACTGGGCCCTGTCGGGCCCTGTCGGGCCCTGTCGGGCTCTGTCGGGCTCTACTGGGCTCTGTCGGGCTCTACTGGGCTCTACTGGGCTCTGTCGGGCTCTACTGGGCCCTGTCGGGCTCTGTCGGGCTCTGTCGGGCTCTGTCGGGCCCTGTCGGGCTCTGTCGGGCTCTGTCGTGCCCTGTCGGGCTCTGTCGGGCTCTGTCGGGCCCTGTCGGGCTCTATCGGGCCCTGTCGGGCTCTGTCAGGCCCTGTCGGGCCCTTTCGGGCCCTGTCGGGCTCTGTCGGGCCCTGTCGGGCTCTGTCGGGCTCTGTCGGGCTCTATCGGGCTCTACTGGGCCCTGTCGGGCCCTGTCGGGCCCTGTCGGGCCCTGTCGGGCTCTGTCGGGCCCTGTCGGGCTCTGTCGGGCTCTGTCGGGCCCTGTCGGGCCCTGTCGGGCTCTGTCGGGCTCTGTCGGGCTCTGTCGGGCTCTACTGGGCCCTGTCGGGCTCTGTCAGGCTCTGTCGGGCCCTGTCGGGCCCTGTCGGGCTCTGTCAGGCTCTGTCGGGCTCTGTCGGGCTCTAATGGGCCCTGTCGGGCCCTGTCGGGCCCTGTCGGGCTCTACTGGGCTCTACTGGGCTCTACTGGGCCCTGTCGGGCCCTGTCGGGCCCTGTCGGGCTCTGTCGGGCTCTGTCGGGCTCTACTGGGCTCTACTGGGCTCTACTGGGCTCTGTCGGGCTCTGTCGGGCTCTACTGGGCCCTGTCGGGCCCTGTCGGGCCCTTTCGGGCTCTATCGGGCTCTGTCGGGCTCTACTGGGCCCTGTCGGGCTCTGTCGGGCCCTGTCGGGCTCTGTCGGGCTCTACTGGGCTCTGTCGGGCTCTGTCGGGCTCTGTCGGGCCCTGTCGGGCTCTGTCGGGCCCTGTCGGGCCCTGTCGGGCTCTGTCGAGCCTTTTCGGCCTCTGTCGGGCTCTGTCGGGCCCTGTCGGCCTCTGTCGGGCTCTGTCGGGCTCTGTCGGGCTCTACTGGGCTCTGTCGGGCTCTGTCGGGCTCTGTCGGGCTCTGTCGGGCTCTACTGGGCCCTGTCGGGCTCTGTCGGGCTCTGTCGGGCCCTGTCGGGCTCTGTCGGGCTCTGTCGGGCCCTGTCGGGCTCTGTCGGGCTCTGTCGGGCTCTGTCGGGCTCTACTGGGCCCTGTCGGGCTCTGTCGGGCTCTGTCGGGCTCTGTCGGGCCCTGTTGGGCTCTGTCGGGCTCTACTGGGCCCTGTCGGGCCCTGTCGGGCTCTGTCGGGCTCTGTCGGGCCCTGTCGGGCTCTGTCGGGCTCTGTCGGGCTCTGTCGGGCTCTACTGGGCCCTGTCGGGCTCTGTCGGGCTCTGTCGGGCTCTGTCGGGCCCTGTCGGGCTCTGTCGGGCTCTACTGGGCCCTGTCGGGTTCTGTCGGGCTCTGTCGGGCTCTGTCGGGCCCTGTTGGGCTCTGTCGGGCTCTACTGGGCCCTGTCGGGCCCTGTCGGGCTCTGTCGGGCTCTGTCGGGCCCTGTCGGGCTCTGTCGGGCTCTGTCGGGCTCTGTCGGGCTCTACTGGGCCCTGTCGGGCCCTGTCGGGCCCTGTCGGGCTCTGTCGGGCTCTGTCGGGCTCTGTCGGGCTCTACTGGGCTCTGTCGGGCCCTGTCGGGCCCTGTCGGGCCCTGTCGGGCTCTGTCGGGCCCTGTCGGGCTCTGTCGGGCTCTGTCGGGCTCTGTCGGGCTCTACTGGGCCCTGTCGGGCCCTGTCGGGCCCTGTCGGGCTCTCTCGGGCTCTGTCGGGCTCTGTCGGGCTCTGTCGGGCTCTCCTGGGCCCTCTCGGGCCCTGTCGGGCCCTGTCGGGCTCTGTCGGGCTCTGTCGGGCTCTACTGGGCTCTGTCGGGCTCTGTCGGGCTCTGTCGGGCTCTGTCGGGCTCTACTGGGCCCTGTCGGGCTCTTTCGGGCTCTGTGGGGCCCTGTCGGGCTCTGTCGGGCTCTGTCGGGCTCTGTCGGGCCCTGTCGGGCTCTGTCGGGCCCTGTCGGGCCCTGTCGGGCTCTGTCGGGCTCTGTCGGGCCCTGTCGGGCTCTGTCGGGCTCTGTCGGGCCCTGTCGGGCTCTACTGGGCCCTGTCGGGCTCTGTCGGGCTCTGTCGGGCCCTGTCGGGCTCTGTCGGGCTCTGTCGGGCCCTGTCGGGCTCTGTCGGGCTCTACTGGGCCCTGTCGGGCCCTGTCGGGCCCTGTCGGGCTCTGTCGGGCTCTGTCGGGCTCTGTCGGGCTCTACGGGCTCTACTGGGCTCTGTCGGGCTCTACTGGGCCCTGTCGGGCTCTGTCGGGCTCTGTCGGGCTCTACTGGGCCCTGTCGGGCTCTGTCGGGCTCTGTCGTGCCCTGTCGGGCTCTGTCGGGCTCTGTCGGGCCCTGTCGGGCTCTATCGGGCCCTGTCGGGCTCTGTCGGGCCCTGTCGGGCCCTGTCGGGCTCTGTCGGGCTCTGTCGGGCCCTGTCGGGCTCTGTCGGGCTCTGTCGGGCTCTATCGGGCTCTACTGGGCCCTGTCGGGCTCTGTCGGGCCCTGTCGGGCCCTGTCGGGCTCTGTCGGGCTCTGTCGGGCTCTACTGGGCCCTGTCGGGCTCTGTCGGGCTCTGTCGGGCCCTGTCGGGCCCTGTCGGGCTCTGTCAGGCTCTGTCGGGCTCTGTCGGGCTCTAATGGGCCCTGTCGGGCCCTGTCGGGCCCTGTCGGGCTCTACTGGGCTCTACTGGGCTCTGTCGGGCTCTTTCGGGCTCTACTGGGCCCTGTCGGGCCCTGTCGGGCCCTGTCGGGCTCTGTCGGGCTCTGTCGGGCCCTGTCGGGCTCTGTCGGGCTCTGTCGGGCTCTGTCGGGCTCTACTGGGCTCTACTGGGCTCTGTCGGGCTCTGTCGGGCTCTACTGGGCCCTGTCGGGCCCTGTCGGGCTCTATCGGGCTCTGTCGGGCTCTACTGGGCCCTGTCGGGCTCTGTCGGGCTCTGTCGGGCCCTGTCGGCCCCTGTCGGGCTCTGTCGGGCCCTGTCGGGCTCTACTGGGCTCTGTCGGGCTCTGTCAGGCTCTGTCGGGCTCTGTCGGGCTCTACTGGGCCCTGTCGGGCTCTGTCGGGCTCTGTCGGGCCCTGTCGGGCTCTGTCGGGCTCTGTCGGGCCCTGTCGGGCTCTGTCGGGCTCTGTCGGGCTCTGTCGGGCTCTGTCGGGCTCTACTGGGCCCTGTCGGGCTCTGTCGGGCTCTGTCGGGCTCTGTCAGGCCCTGTTGGGCTCTGTCGGGCTCTACTGGGCCCTGTCGGGCCCTGTCGGGCTCTGTCGGGCTCTGTCGGGCCCTGTCGGGCTCTGTCGGGCTCTGTCGGGCTCTGTCGGGCTCTACTGGGCCCTGTCGGGCGCTGTCGGGCTCTGTCGGGCTCTGTCGGGCTCTGTCGGGCCCTGTCGGGCTCTGTCGGGCTCTACTGGGCCCTGTCGGGTTCTGTCGGGCTCTGTCGGGCTCTGTCGGGCCCTGTCGGGCTCTGTCGGGCTCTACTGGGCCCTGTCGGGCTCTGTCGGGCTCTGTCGGGCCCTGTCGGGCTCTGTCGGGCTCTGTCGGGCTCTGTCGGGCCCTGTCGGGCTCTGTCGGGCCCTGTCGGGCTCTGTCGGGCTCTGTCGGGCTGTGTCGGGCTCTGTCGGGCTCTACTGGGCTCTACTGGGCTCTGTCGGGCTCTGTCGGGCTCTGTCGGGCTCTACTGGGCCCTGTCGGGCCCTGTCGGGCTCTGTCGGGCTCTACTGGGCCCTGTCGGGCCCTGTCGGGCTCTGTCGTACCCTGTCGGGCCCTGTCGGGCTCTGTCGGGCCCTGTCGGGCTCTGTCGGGCACTGTCGGGCCCTGTCGGGCTCTGTCGGGCTCTGTCGGGCCCTGTCGGGCTCTGTCGGGCTCTGTCGGGCTCTGTCGGGCTCTACTGGGCCCTGTCGGGCCCTGTCGGGCCCTGTCGGGCTCTGTCGGGCTCTGTCGGGCTCTGTCGGGCTCTACTGGGCTCTGTCGGGCCCTGTCGGGCCCTGTCGGGCCCTGTCGGGCTCTGTCGGGCCCTGTCGGGCTCTGTCGGGCTCTGTCGGGCTCTGTCGGGCTCTACTGGGCCCTGTCGGGCCCTGTCGGGCCCTGTCGGGCTCTGTCGGGCTCTGTCGGGCTCTGTCGGGCTCTACTGGGCTCTGTCGGGCCCTGTCGGGCCCTGTCGGGCTCTGTCGGGCTCTGTCGGGCCGTGTCGGGCACTGTCGGGCTCTGTCGGGCTCTGTCGGGCTCTACTGGGCTCTGTCGGGCTCTGTCGGGCTCTGTCGGGCTCTGTCGGGCTCTCCTGGGCCCTGTCGGGCTCTGTCGGGCTGTGTCGGGCTCTGTCGGGCCCTGTCGGGCCCTGTCGGACTCTGTCGGACTCTGTCGGGCTCTGTCGGCTCTACTGGGCTCTGTCGGGCTCTGTCGGGCTCTGTCGGGCTCTGTCGGGCTCTACTGGGCCCTGTCGGGCTCTTTCGGGCTCTGTGGGGCCCTGTCGGGCTCTGTCGGGCTCTGTCGGGCCCTGTCGGGCCCTGTCGGGCTCTGTCGGGCTCTGTCGGGCCCTGTCGGGCTCTGTCGGGCTCTGTCGGGCCCTGTCGGGCTCTACTGGGCCCTGTCGGGCTCTGTCGGGCTCTGTCGGGCCCTGTCGGGCTCTGTCGGGCTCTGTCGGGCTCTGTCGGGCTCTACTGGGCTCTACTGGGCTCTGTCGGGCTCTACTGGGCCCTGTCGGGCTCTGTCGGGCTCTGTCGGGCTCTGTCGGGCCCTGTCGTGCTCTGTCGGGCTCTGTCGTGCCCTGTCGGGCTCTGTCGGGCTCTGTCGGGCCCTGTCGGGCTCTATCGGGCCCTGTCTGGCTCTGTCGGGCCCTGTCGGGCCCTGTCGGGCTCTGTCGGGCTCTGTCGCGCCCTGTCGGGCTCTATCGGGCTCTGTCGGGCTCTATCGGGCTCTACTGGGCCCTGTCGGGCTCTGTCGGGCCCTGTCGGGCCCTGTCGGCCCCTGTCGGGCTCTGTCGGGCTCTGTCGGGCTCTACTGGGCCCTGTCGGGCTCTGTCAGACTCTGTCGGGCCCTGTCGGGCCCTGTCGGGCTCTGTCAGGCTCTGTCGGGCTCTGTCGGGCTCTAATGGGCCCTGTCGGGCCCTGTCGGGCTCTACTGGGCTCTACTGGGCTCTGTCGGGCTCTTTCGGGCTCTACTGGGCCCTGTCGGGCCCTGTCGGGCTCTGTCGGGCTCTGTCGGGCTCTGTCGGGCTCTGTCGGGCTCTACTGGGCCCTGTCGGGCTCTGTCGGGCTCTGTCGGGCCCTGTCGGGCTCTGTCGGGCTCTGTCGGGCCCTGTCGGGCTCTGTCGGGCTCTGTCGGGCCCTGTCGGGCCCTGTCGGGCTCTGTCGGGCCCTGTCGGGCTCTGTCAGGCTCTGTCAGGCTCTGTCGGGCTCTAATGGGCCCTGTCGGGCTCTGTCGGGCCCTGTCGGGCTCTGTCGGGCCCTGTCGGGCTCTGTCAGGCTCTGTCAGGCTCTGTCGGGCTCTAATGGGCCCTGTCGGGCCCTGTCGGGCCCTGTCGGGCTCTACTGGGCTCTACTGGGCTCTGTCGGGCTCTGTCGGGCTCTGTCGGGCTCTACTGGGCTCTGTCGGGCCCTGTCGGGCCCTGTCGGGCCCTGTCGGGCTCTGTCGGGCTCTGTCGGGCTGTGTCGGGCTCTGTCGGGCTCTACTGGGCTCTACTGGGCTCTGTCGGGCTCTGTCGGGCTCTGTCGGGCTCTACTGGGCCCTGTCGGGCCCTGTCGGTCTCTGTCGGGCTCTGTCGGGCTCTGTCGGGCTCTACTGGGCCCTGTCGGGCCCTGTCGGGCTCTGTCGTGCCCTGTCGGGCCCTGTCGGGCTCTGTCGGGCCTCTCGGGCCCTGTCGGGCTCTGCCGGGCTCTGTCGGGCTCTGTCGGGCCCTGTCGGGCTCTGTCGGGCCCTCTCGGGCCCTGTCGGGCTCTGTCGGGCTCTGTCGGGCTCTGTCGGGATCTGTCGGGCTCTGTCGGGCTCTACTGGGCCCTGTCGGGCTCTGTCGGGCTCTGTCGGGCCCTGTCGGGCTCTGTCGGGCTCTGTCGGGCCCTGTCGGGCTCTGTCGGGCTCTACTGGGCCCTGTCGGGCCCTGTCGGGCCCTGTCGGGCTCTGTCGGGCTCTACTGGGCTCTGTCGGGCTCTACTGGGCTCTACTGGGCTCTGTCGGGCTCTACTGGGCCCTGTCGGGCTCTGTCGGGCTCTGTCGGGCTCTGTCGGGCCCTGTCGGGCTCTGTCGGGCTCTGTCGTGCCCTGTCGGGCTCTGTCGGGCTCTGTCGGGCCCTGTCGGGCTCTATCGGGCCCTGTCGGGCTCTGTCGGGCCCTGTCGGGCCCTTTCGGGCTCTGTCGGGCTCTGTCGGGCCCTGTCGGGCTCTGTCGGGCTCTGTCGGGCTCTATCGGGCTCTACTGGGCCCTGTCGGGCCCTGTCGGGCCCTGTCGGGCTCTGTCGGGCTCTGTCGGGCCCTGTCGGGCCCTGTCGGGCTCTGTCGGGCTCTGTCGGGCTCTGTCGGGCTCTACTGGGCCCTGTCGGGCTCTGTCAGGCTCTGTCGGGCCCTGTCGGGCCCTGTCGGGCTCTGTCAGGCTCTGTCGGGCTCTGTCGGGCTCTAATGGGCCCTGTCGGGCCCTGTCGGGCCCTGTCGGGCTCTACTGGGCTCTACTGGGCTCTACTGGGCCCTGTCGGGCCCTGTCGGGCCCTGTCGGGCTCTGTCGGGCCCTGTCGGGCCCTGTCGGGCTCTGTCGGGCTCTGTCGGGCCCTGTCGGGCTCTGTCGGGCTCTGTCGGGCTCTACTGGGCTCTGTCGGGCTCTGTCGGGCCCTGTCGGGCTCTGTCGGGCTCTGTCGGGCTCTGTCGGGCTCTACTGGGCCCTGTCGGGTTCTGTCGGGCTCTGTCGGGCTCTGTCGGGCCCTGTTGGGCTCTGTCGGGCTCTACTGGGCCCTGTCGGGCCCTGTCGGGCTCTGTCGGGCTCTGTCGGGCCCTGTCGGGCTCTGTCGGGCTCTGTCGGGCTCTGTCGGGCTCTACTGGGCCCTGTCGGGCGCTGTCGGGCTCTGTCGGGCTCTGTCGGGCTCTGTCGGGCCCTGTCGGGCTCTGTCGGGCTCTACTGGGCCCTGTCGGGTTCTGTCGGGCTCTGTCGGGCTCTGTCGGGCCCTGTCGGTCTCTGTCGGGCCCTGTCGGGCTCTGTCGGGCTCTACTGGGCCCTGTCGGGCTCTGTCGGGCTCTGTCGGGCCCTGTCGGGCCCTGTCGGGCTCTGTCGGGCTCTGTCGGGCCCTGTCGGGCTCTGTCTTGCCCTGTCGGGCTCTGTCGGGCTCTGTCGGGCTGTGTCGGGCTCTGTCGGGCTCTACTGGGCTCTACTGGGCTCTGTCGGGCTCTGTCGGGCTCTGTCGGGCTCTACTGGGCCCTGTCGGGCCCTGTCGGGCTCTGTCGGGCTCTGTCGGGCTCTGTCGGGCTCTACTGGGCCCTGTCGGGCCTTGTCGGGCTCTGTCGTACCCTGTCGGGCCCTGTCGGGCTCTGTCGGGCCCTGTCGGGCTCTGTCGGGCCCTGTCGGGCCCTGTCGGGCTCTGTCGGGCTCTGTCGGGCCCTGTCGGGCTCTGTCGGGCTCTGTCGGGCTCTGTCGGGCTCTACTGGGCCCTGTCGGGCCCTGTCGGGCCCTGTCGTGCTCTGTCGGGCTCTGTCGGGCTCTGTCGGGCTCTACTGGGCTCTGTCGGGCCCTGTCGGGCCCTGTCGGGCCCTGTCGGGCTCTGTCGGGCCCTGTCGGGCTCTGTCGGGCTCTGTCGGGCTCTGTCGGGGTCTACTGGGCCCTGTCGGGCCCTGTCGGGCCCTGTCGGGCTCTCTCGGGCTCTGTCGGGCTCTGTCGGGCTCTGTCGGGCTCTCCTGGGCCCTGTCGGGCTCTGTCGGGCCCTGTCGGGCCCTGTCGGGCTCTGTCGGGCTGTGTCGGGCTGTGTCGGGCCCTGTCGGGCTCTGTCGGGCTCTGTCGGGCTCTGTCGGGCTCTACTGGGCTCTGTCGGGCTCTGTCGGGCTCTGTCGGGCTCTACTGGGCCCTGTCGGGCTCTTTCGGGCTCTGTGGGGCCCTGTCGGGCTCTGTCGGGCTCTGTCGGGCCCTGTCGGGCCCTGTCGGGCTCTGTCGGGCTCTGTCGGGCCCTGTCGGGCTCTGTCGGGCTCTGTCGGGCCCTGTCGGGCTCTACTGGGCCCTGTCGGGCTCTGTCGGGCTCTGTCGGGCCCTGTCGGGCTCTGTCGGGCTCTGTCGGGCCCTGTCGGGCTCTGTCGGGCTCTACTGGGCCCTGTCGGGCCCTGTCGGGCCCTGTCGGGCTCTGTCGGGCTCTGTCGGGCTCTGTCGGGCTCTACGGGCTCTACTGGGCTCTGTCGGGCTCTACTGGGCCCTGTCGGGCTCTGTCGGGCTCTGTCGGGCTCTACTGGGCCCTGTCGGGCTCTGTCGGGCTCTGTCGTGCCCTGTCGGGCTCTGTCGGGCTCTGTCGGGCCCTGTCGGGCTCTATCGGGCCCTGTCGGGCTCTGTCGGGCCCTGTCGGGCTCTGTCGGGCTCTGTCGGGCCCTGTCGGGCTCTGTCGGGCTCTGTCGGGCTCTATCGGGCTCTACTGGGCCCTGTCGGGCTCTGTCGGGCCCTGTCGGGCCCTGTCGGGCTCTGTCGGGCTCTGTCGGGCTCTACTGGGCCCTGTCGGGCTCTGTCGGACTCTGTCGGGCCCTGTCGGGCCCTGTCGGGCTCTGTCAGGCTCTGTCGGGCTCTGTCGGGCTCTAATGGGCCCTGTCGGGCCCTGTCGGGCCCTGTCGGGCTCTACTGGGCTCTACTGGGCTCTCAAGGGCTCTTTCGGGCTCTACTGGGCCCTGTCGGGCCCTGTCGGGCCCTGTCGGGCTCTGTCGGGCTCTGTCGGGCCCTGTCGGGCTCTGTCGGGCTCTGTCGGGCTCTACTGGGCTCTACTGGGCTCTGTTGGGCTCTGTCGGGCTCTACTGGGCCCTGTCGGGCCCTGTCGGGCTCTATCGGGCTCTGTCGGGCTCTACTGGGCCCTGTCGGGCTCTGTCGGGCTCTGTCGGGCCCTGTCGGCCCCTGTCGGGCTCTGTCGGGCCCTGTCGGGCTCTACTGGGCTCTGTCGGGCTCTGTCGGGCTCTGTCGGGCTCTGTCGGGCTCTACTGGGCCCTGTCGGGCTCTGTCGGGCCCTGTCGGGCTCTGTCGGGCTCTGTCGGGCTCTGTCGGGCTCTGTCGGGCTCTGTCGGGCTCTACTGGGCCCTGTCGGGCTCTGTCGGGCTCTGTCGGGCTCTGTCGGGCCCTGTTGGGCTCTGTCGGGCTCTACTGGGCCCTGTCGGGCCCTGTCGGGCTCTGTCGGGCTCTGTCGGGCCCTGTCGGGCTCTGTCGGGCTCTGTCGGGCTCTGTCGGGCTCTACTGGGCCCTGTCGGGCGCTGTCGGGCTCTGTCGGGCTCTGTCGGGCTCTGTCGGGCCCTGTCGGGCTCTGTCGGGCTCTACTGGGCCCTGTCGGGTTCTGTCGTTCTCTGTCGGGCTCTGTCGGGCCCTGTCGGGCTCTGTCGGGCTCTACTGGGCCCTGTCGGGCTCTGTCGGGCTCTGTCGGGCCCTGTCGGGCTCTGTCGGGCCCTGTCGGGCTCTGTCGGGCTCTGTCGGGCTGTGTCGGGCTCTGTCGGGCTCTACTGGGCTCTACTGGGCTCTGTCGGGCTCTGTCGGGCTCTGTCGGGCTCTATTGGGCCCTGTCGGGCCCTGTCGGGCTCTGTCGGGCTCTGTCGGGCTCTGTCGGGCTCTACTGGGCCCTGTCGGGCCCTGTCGGGCTCTGTCGTACCCTGTCGGGCCCTGTCGGGCTCTGTCGGGCCCTGTCGGGCTCTGTCGGGCCCTGTCGGGCTCTGTCGGGCTCTGTCGGGCCCTGTCGGGCTCTGTCGGGCTCTGTCGGGCTCTGTCGGGCTCTACTGGGCCCTGTCGGGCCCTGTCGGGCCCTGTCGGGCTCTGTCGGGCTCTGTCGGGCTCTGTCGGGCTCTACTGGGCTCTGTCGGGCCCTGTCGGGCTCTGTCGGGCCCTGTCGGGCTCTGTCGGGCTCTGTCGGGCTCTGTCGGGCTCTACTGGGCCCTGTCGGGCCCTGTCGGGCCCTGTCGGGCTCTGTCGGGCTCTGTCGGGCTCTGTCGGGCTCTACTGGGCTCTGTCGGGCCCTGTCGGGCCCTGTCGGGCTCTGTCGGGCTCTGTCGGGCCCTGTCGGGCCCTGTCGGGCTCTGTCGGGCTCTGTCGGGCTCTACTGGGCTCTGTCGGGCTCTGTCGGGCTCTGTCGGGCTCTGTCGGGCTCTCCTGGGCCCTGTCGGGCTCTGTCGGGCTGTGTCGGGCTCTGTCGGGCCCTGTCGGGCTCTGTCAGGCTCTGTCGGGCTCTGTCGGGCTCTAATGGGCCCTGTCGGGCCCTGTCGGGCCCTGTCGGGCTCTACTGGGCTCTACTGGGCTCTGTCGGGCTCTTTCGGGCTCTACTGGGCCCTGTCGGGCCCTGTCGGGCCCTGTCGGGCTCTGTCGGGCTCTGTCGGGCTCTGTCGGGCTCTACTGGGCCCTGTCGGGCTCTGTCGGGCTCTGTCGGGCCCTGTCGGGCTCTGTCGGGCTCTGTCGGGCCCTGTCGGGCTCTGTCGGGCTCTGTCGGGCCCTGTCGGGCCCTGTCGGGCTCTGTCAGGCTCTGTCAGGCTCTGTCGGGCTCTAATGGGCCCTGTCGGGCCCTGTCGGGCCCTGTCGGGCTCTACTGGGCTCTACTGGGCTCTGTCGGGCTCTGTCGGGCTCTGTCGGGCTCTACTGGGCTCTGTCGGGCCCTGTCGGGCCCTGTCGGGCTCTGTCGGGCCCTGTCGGGCTCTGTCGGGCTCTGTCGGGCTGTGTCGGGCTCTGTCGGGCTCTACTGGGCTCTACTGGGCTCTGTCGGGCTCTGTCGGGCTCTGTCGGGCTCTACTGGGCCCTGTCGGGCCCTGTCGGTCTCTGTCGGGCTCTGTCGGGCTCTGTCGGGCTCTACTGGGCCCTGTCGGGCCCTGTCGGGCTCTGTCGGGCTCTGTCGGGCCCTGTCGGGCTCTGTCGGGCCTCTCGGGCCCTGTCGGGCTCTGTCGGGCTCTGTCGGGCTCTGTCGGGCCCTGTCGGGCTCTGTCGGGCCCTCTCGGGCCCTGTCGGGCTCTGTCGGGCTCTGTCGGGCTCTGTCGGGATCTGTCGGGCTCTGTCGGGCTCTACTGGGCCCTGTCGGGCTCTGTCGGGCTCTGTCGGGCCCTGTCGGGCTCTGTCGGGCTCTGTCGGGCCCTGTCGGGCTCTGTCGGGCTCTACTGGGCCCTGTCGGGCCCTGTCGGGCCCTGTCGGGCTCTGTCGGGCTCTACTGGGCTCTGTCGGGCTCTACTGGGCTCTACTGGGCTCTGTCGGGCTCTACTGGGCCCTGTCGGGCTCTGTCGGGCTCTGTCGGGCTCTGTCGGGCCCTGTCGGGCTCTGTCGGGCTCTGTCGTGCCCTGTCGGGCTCTGTCGGGCTCTGTCGGGCCCTGTCGGGCTCTATCGGGCCCTGTCGGGCTCTGTCAGGCCCTGTCGGGCCCTTTCGGGCCCTGTCGGGCTCTGTCGGGCCCTGTCGGGCTCTGTCGGGCTCTGTCGGGCTCTATCGGGCTCTACTGGGCCCTGTCGGGCCCTGTCGGGCCCTGTCGGGCCCTGTCGGGCTCTGTCGGGCCCTGTCGGGCTCTGTCGGGCTCTGTCGGGCCCTGTCGGGCCCTGTCGGGCTCTGTCGGGCTCTGTCGGGCTCTGTCGGGCTCTACTGGGCCCTGTCGGGCTCTGTCAGGCTCTGTCGGGCCCTGTCGGGCCCTGTCGGGCTCTGTCAGGCTCTGTCGGGCTCTGTCGGGCTCTAATGGGCCCTGTCGGGCCCTGTCGGGCCCTGTCGGGCTCTACTGGGCTCTACTGGGCTCTACTGGGCCCTGTCGGGCCCTGTCGGGCCCTGTCGGGCTCTGTCGGGCTCTGTCGGGCTCTACTGGGCTCTACTGGGCTCTACTGGGCTCTGTCGGGCTCTGTCGGGCTCTACTGGGCCCTGTCGGGCCCTGTCGGGCCCTTTCGGGCTCTATCGGGCTCTGTCGGGCTCTACTGGGCCCTGTCGGACTCTGTCGGGCCCTGTCGGGCTCTGTCGGGCTCTACTGGGCTCTGTCGGGCTCTGTCGGGCTCTGTCGGGCCCTGTCGGGCTCTGTCGGGCCCTGTCGGGCCCTGTCGGGCTCTGTCGAGCCTTTTCGGCCTCTGTCGGGCTCTGTCGGGCCCTGTCGGCCTCTGTCGGGCTCTGTCGGGCTCTGTCGGGCTCTACTGGGCTCTGTCGGGCTCTGTCGGGCTCTGTCGGGCTCTGTCGGGCTCTACTGGGCCCTGTCGGGCTCTGTCGGGCTCTGTCGGGCCCTGTCGGGCTCTGTCGGGCTCTGTCGGGCCCTGTCGGGCTCTGTCGGGCTCTGTCGGGCTCTGTCGGGCTCTACTGGGCCCTGTCGGGCTCTGTCGGGCTCTGTCGGGCTCTGTCGGGCCCTGTTGGGCTCTGTCGGGCTCTACTGGGCCCTGTCGGGCCCTGTCGGGCTCTGTCGGGCTCTGTCGGGCCCTGTCGGGCTCTGTCGGGCTCTGTCGGGCTCTGTCGGGCTCTACTGGGCCCTGTCGGGCTCTGTCGGGCTCTGTCGGGCTCTGTCGGGCCCTGTCGGGCTCTGTCGGGCTCTACTGGGCCCTGTCGGGTTCTGTCGGGCTCTGTCGGGCTCTGTCGGGCCCTGTTGGGCTCTGTCGGGCTCTACTGGGCCCTGTCGGGCCCTGTCGGGCTCTGTCGGGCTCTGTCGGGCCCTGTCGGGCTCTGTCGGGCTCTGTCGGGCTCTGTCGGGCTCTACTGGGCCCTGTCGGGCCCTGTCGGGCCCTGTCGGGCTCTGTCGGGCTCTGTCGGGCTCTGTCGGGCTCTACTGGGCTCTGTCGGGCCCTGTCGGGCCCTGTCGGGCCCTGTCGGGCTCTGTCGGGCCCTGTCGGGCTCTGTCGGGCTCTGTCGGGCTCTGTCGGGCTCTACTGGGCCCTGTCGGGCCCTGTCGGGCCCTGTCGGGCTCTCTCGGGCTCTGTCGGGCTCTGTCGGGCTCTGTCGGGCTCTCCTGGGCCCTCTCGGGCCCTGTCGGGCCCTGTCGGGCTCTGTCGGGCTCTGTCGGGCTCTACTGGGCTCTGTCGGGCTCTGTCGGGCTCTGTCGGGCTCTGTCGGGCTCTACTGGGCCCTGTCGGGCTCTTTCGGGCTCTGTGGGGCCCTGTCGGGCTCTGTCGGGCTCTGTCGGGCTCTGTCGGGCCCTGTCGGGCTCTGTCGGGCCCTGTCGGGCCCTGTCGGGCTCTGTCGGGCTCTGTCGGGCCCTGTCGGGCTCTGTCGGGCTCTGTCGGGCCCTGTCGGGCTCTACTGGGCCCTGTCGGGCTCTGTCGGGCTCTGTCGGGCCCTGTCGGCTCTGTCGGGCTCTGTCGGGCCCTGTCGGGCTCTGTCGGGCTCTACTGGGCCCTGTCGGGCCCTGTCGGGCCCTGTCGGGCTCTGTCGGGCTCTGTCGGGCTCTGTCGGGCTCTACGGGCTCTACTGGGCTCTGTCGGGCTCTACTGGGCCCTGTCGGGCTCTGTCGGGCTCTGTCGGGCTCTACTGGGCCCTGTCGGGCTCTGTCGGGCTCTGTCGTGCCCTGTCGGGCTCTGTCGGGCTCTGTCGGGCCCTGTCGGGCTCTATCGGGCCCTGTCGGGCTCTGTCGGGCCCTGTCGGGCCCTGTCGGGCTCTGTCGGGCTCTGTCGGGCCCTGTCGGGCTCTGTCGGGCTCTGTCGGGCTCTATCGGGCTCTACTGGGCCCTGTCGGGCTCTGTCGGGCCCTGTCGGGCCCTGTCGGGCTCTGTCGGGCTCTGTCGGGCTCTACTGGGCCCTGTCGGGCTCTGTCGGACTCTGTCGGGCCCTGTCGGGCCCTGTCGGGCTCTGTCAGGCTCTGTCGGGCTCTGTCGGGCTCTAATGGGCCCTGTCGGGCCCTGTCGGGCCCTGTCGGGCTCTACTGGGCTCTACTGGGCTCTGTCGGGCTCTTTCGGGCTCTACTGGGCCCTGTCGGGCCCTGTCGGGCCCTGTCGGGCTCTGTCGGGCTCTGTCGGGCCCTGTCGGGCTCTGTCGGGCTCTGTCGGGCTCTGTCGGGCTCTACTGGGCTCTACTGGGCTCTGTCGGGCTCTGTCGGGCTCTACTGGGCCCTGTCGGGCCCTGTCGGGCTCTATCGGGCTCTGTCGGGCTCTACTGGGCCCTGTCGGGCTCTGTCGGGCTCTGTCGGGCCCTGTCGGCCCCTGTCGGGCTCTGTCGGGCCCTGTCGGGCTCTACTGGGCTCTGTCGGGCTCTGTCAGGCTCTGTCGGGCTCTGTCGGGCTCTACTGGGCCCTGTCGGGCTCTGTCGGGCTCTGTCGGGCCCTGTCGGGCTCTGTCGGGCTCTGTCGGGCCCTGTCGGGCTCTGTCGGGCTCTGTCGGGCTCTGTCGGGCTCTGTCGGGCTCACCTCTACTGGGCCCTGTCGGGCCCTGTCGGGCTCTGTCGGGCTCTGTCCGGGCCCTGTCGGGCTCTGTCGGGCTCTGTCGGGCTCTGTCGGGCTCTCTGTCGGGTTCTGTCGGGCTCTGTCGGGCTCTGTCGGCCCTGTCGGGCTCTGTCGGGCTCTACTGGGCCCTGTCGGGCTCTGTCGGGCTCTGTCGGGCCCTGTCGGGCTCTGTCGGGCTCTGTCGGGCTCTGTCGGGCCCTGTCGGGCTCTGTCGGGCCCTGTTGGGCTCTGTCGGGCTCTGTCGGGCTGTGTCGGGCTCTGTCGGGCTCTACTGGGCTCTACTGGGCTCTGTCGGGCTCTGTCGGGCTCTGTCGGGCTCTACTGGGCCCTGTCGGGCCCTGTCGGGCTCTGTCGGGCTCTACTGGGCCCTGTCGGGCCCTGTCGGGCTCTGTCGTACCCTGTCGGGCCCTGTCGGGCTCTGTCGGGCCCTGTCGGGCTCTGTCGGGCACTGTCGGGCCCTGTCGGGCTCTGTCGGGCTCTGTCGGGCCCTGTCGGGCTCTGTCGGGCTCTGTCGGGCTCTGTCGGGCTCTACTGGGCCCTGTCGGGCCCTGTCGGGCCCTGTCGGGCTCTGTCGGGCTCTGTCGGGCTCTGTCGGGCTCTACTGGGCTCTGTCGGGCCCTGTCGGGCCCTGTCGGGCCCTGTCGGGCTCTGTCGGGCCCTGTCGGGCTCTGTCGGGCTCTGTCGGGCTCTGTCGGGCTCTACTGGGCCCTGTCGGGCCTGTCGGGCCCTGTCGGGCTCTGTCGGGCTCTGTCGGGCTCTGTCGGGCTCTACTGGGCTCTGTCGGGCCCTGTCGGGCCCTGTCGGGCTCTGTCGGGCTCTGTCGGGCCGTGTCGGGCACTGTCGGGCTCTGTCGGGCTCTGTCGGGCTCTACTGGGCTCTGTCGGGCTCTGTCGGGCTCTGTCGGGCTCTGTCGGGCTCTCCTGGGCCCTGTCGGGCTCTGTCGGGCTGTGTCGGGCTCTGTCGGGCCCTGTCGGGCCCTGTCGGACTCTGTCGGACTCTGTCGGGCTCTGTCGGCTCTACTGGGCTCTGTCGGGCTCTGTCGGGCTCTGTCGGGCTCTGTCGGGGCTCTACTGGGCCCTGTCGGGCTCTTTCGGGCTCTGTGGGGCCCTGTCGGGCTCTGTCGGGCTCTGTCGGGCCCTGTCGGGCCCTGTCGGGCTCTGTCGGGCTCTGTCGGGCCCTGTCGGGCTCTGTCGGGCTCTGTCGGGCCCTGTCGGGCTCTACTGGGCCCTGTCGGGCTCTGTCGGGCTCTGTCGGGCCCTGTCGGGCTCTGTCGGGCTCTGTCGGGCTCTGTCGGGCTCTACTGGGCTCTACTGGGCTCTGTCGGGCTCTACTGGGCCCTGTCGGGCTCTGTCGGGCTCTGTCGGGCTCTGTCGGGCCCTGTCGTGCTCTGTCGGGCTCTGTCGTGCCCTGTCGGGCTCTGTCGGGCTCTGTCGGGCCCTGTCGGGCTCTATCGGGCCCTGTCTGGCTCTGTCGGGCCCTGTCGGGCCCTGTCGGGCTCTGTCGGGCTCTGTCGCGCCCTGTCGGGCTCTATCGGGCTCTGTCGGGCTCTATCGGGCTCTACTGGGCCTGTCGGGCTCTGTCGGGCCCTGTCGGGCCCTGTCGGGCCCTGTCGGGCTCTGTCGGGCTCTGTCGGGCTCTACTGGGCCCTGTCGGGCTCTGTCAGACTCTGTCGGGCCCTGTCGGGCCCTGGTCGGGCTCTGTCAGGCTCTGTCGGGCTCTGTCGGGCTCTAATGGGCCCTGTCGGGCCCTGTCGGGCTCTACTGGGCTCTACTGGGCTCTGTCGGGCTCTTTCGGGCTCTACTGGGCCCTGTCGGGCCCTGTCGGGCTCTGTCGGGCTCTGTCGGGCTCTGTCGGGCTCTGTCGGGCTCTACTGGGCCCTGTCGGGCTCTGTCGGGCTCTGTCGGGCCCTGTCGGGCTCTGTCGGGCTCTGTCGGGCCCTGTCGGGCTCTGTCGGGCTCTGTCGGGCCCTGTCGGGCCCTGTCGGGCTCTGTCAGGCTCTGTCAGGCTCTGTCGGGCTCTAATGGGCCCTGTCGGGCCCTGTCGGGCCCTGTCGGGCTCTACTGGGCTCTACTGGGCTCTGTCGGGCTCTGTCGGGCTCTGTCGGGCTCTACTGGGCTCTGTCGGGCCCTGTCGGGCCCTGTCGGGCCCTGTCGGGCTCTGTCGGGCTCTGTCGGGCTGTGTCGGGCTCTGTCGGGCTCTACTGGGCTCTACTGGGCTCTGTCGGGCTCTGTCGGGCTCTGTCGGGCTCTACTGGGCCCTGTCGGGCCCTGTCGGTCTCTGTCGGGCTCTGTCGGGCTCTG